>NW_011889334.1:243114-245509 GCF_000151845.1 Pteropus vampyrus | reverse complement strand
CCAAACCATTTATTTCCAAGACCCTTTGTCTCTCCCCACCATTGCATTATGTGAGTACCTTTATTGAAAGTCAAGTGACTGTGAATATGTAGTCTATTTTTGGACTCTGTTCTGTTTTTCTATTTGTCTATTCTTTCTCCAGTGGCACAGTGCTTAATGACTGTGGCTTTGAAGCAAGTTTGGAGATCTTGTAGTGGAAGCCTTTCATTTCTGTTTCTTTTTAAGATTGTCTTGGCTATTCTCAGGCTTTTCATTTTTATAGAATCACTCCATCAATTTCTACCAAAAACTTGCTAGGATTTTGATTGAGGGAGCACCTGATGTAATTTCTCCCTCTGCTCCCACTTGATTTTCTTCCAGACATTTTTTCCCCTCTTCCCTGCAAGGATCTGTCTCGCCCACCACAGCCCCTGGATCTGCTCCAACTGTGCCTGGGACTTCCACATTGAGCATGGCTGTCTCAGGAGGTTCCACTTTCACAATAGCTGGAGGGTTACCATATTCACTGGGCTCAGTGTCTTGACCAATAAGACACTCTTATTTGCCTTGGGTCATTTAACAGTAAAATATTGCTTGAGCCCATTCTCTCTTATTCCTCTGCAGCCATGCCTAGCTCCTGGAGACAGGAATGTAAGGACAGGCGTTAGTGCCTGCTACCAACTGCATTTTGAGTATGTCTGAGGATGTTCCCAATTCCTAAGGGGGTTTTGGTGCCTCTCAAGCCTTTGGTCAGACCAAAAACCAGATATCTGTTACCTGATTGCTTCCTTGAAAGGTTTTCAGCTTCCGTCCTCATCTCCTCCAGAGGTCCTATCATTCTTCCTCTCTCTATCTCCTTCTTCCCCTCTCCTTCAATCCTAGCCTCCCCCCAGACAATCCTAGGTCAGGAAATGAGTGAAGGAAAGACAGGAGAACAGGCTCTGGCTCCTCTTAGTGACCAGAGTCAGGGTGGGGTGAGGTGGGTGAGGACTGGGGCTCAGAAGAAGGAGAGAGGCTCACTGAAGGACCCTGCCAGTGCAGAGACTGCAGATCGAGAGAGACAGAGACAGTGGAACTTGGGATACGAAGGAGAGTTCAGAAAGATCGAGAGAAGCAGATGTCAATGA
Organism: Pteropus vampyrus; assembly: GCF_000151845.1. Lineage (NCBI taxonomy): Eukaryota > Metazoa > Chordata > Mammalia > Chiroptera > Pteropodidae > Pteropus > Pteropus vampyrus. The sequence goes on along the minus strand of NW_011889334.1, from coordinate 244,403 downwards.
GGAGTTTAGAGACTGACAGACCTGTCCACAGGTGTCAGGGAAGAGGCGACAGGGTGTGGATTGAAGACCTTTAAAACCCTCTCCATTGAGATTCTGTTCCCAAGAGGATAGGCAAAAACTTCACAGAGAAAATGTGGTCTTAGAGTTGTATAAACATGAGCATCACAGAAGGAAAGGTGGAAAGTCATGGAGGGCAGTGGGATGTGTGTGTGTGAGGGGGTGGATTTGAGGTCCCACCTGCTTTGATCGCTGTCCCTCTACTCCTCAGGCCTGAAGCCTCAGGAAAAAGGCTCTGTCCCAGACTGGGCCATTGTGTTGATCACTCTCACTTTGGTGGCAGCAATCGTCAGCTTACTGTATTGTATCAAAAAGGTGAGTGAAACTGGTCTGAATGCATGAGTCCCTAAGGCCGGTGGGGCTGGGACCTGGTGCCCTAGGGTTCTGAGAAGAACAAGGACTTCAGAGAGAAGTAGGACAGCTTGCTATACTTAGGGAGGGATAAGGGGAAAAAGGAACTCGTTTGGGTGGCTGAGAGGAAACATTGACCAGGCAGGGATGGGAGCTTGGGGCCACTGACAGAAAATCTGAGGATTGCTGGAGACTGACCAGCACGCGGAAGGCTAAATCCAGCTCTTGGCAGTAAAGAATGAGCTCTGTGGAGCAACATTTTGAATCCTGGCTCTGCCATTACAGCTGTGTGATCTTGTATAAGTTACTTAAACTCTCTGTGCTCCAGATTCCTCATTACTACTAATAATGAGCAATACTTAAATAGCATTTATTATGTGTCAGGTGCTGTACCTATTTTAGTTCATGGCAACCCTGTGATATAGGTAATACTGAGGTAATTGAGTCCTAGATAAAATGAGAATGATAGTATCCATCTCAAAGGGCTGTTGGAGGATGAAATGAGCTTATGCATATAAAGCACTTAGGTGCTTGGCACATAGTAAGTGCTCAATAAATTTGTCTGCTTCATTAGTATTGTTTTTGCTGGAAGAGGAGCACTGAGAAGCTGAGTTGTGGAGAAGAGGCTGCCGTCCAGGTTCCTGGCGCCCTTGGTTAACCCATCCTATCCATTCCTTATCTCACAGGCCTGCCAGTTCCGGAAGGAGATGAGTATGGGGTGTGGCTGTGGCTCTGTGACCCCTTATGGCTGCCACCACGAGGCTACCAGCCAGCGCTACTTGGTCAAGTGAACATGGGTCAAGATAGCCAAATCCTTCTTTGGCCTTCTTCTTCCTCCCTTAAACAGACTCATTCAAAACAAAACAAAACAAAACAAAACA
>NW_011889334.1:222714-241854 GCF_000151845.1 Pteropus vampyrus | reverse complement strand
TTCTCTGATCTGAGATTGTTTATTCTTATCTTTAAAACAGGGCTGACATTGCTATCCTCAGAGGTTATAACAAGATAAGGCGCTCAGCACATTCTTTGGTGTATTGAAATGCTCTAAGGTCAGTAGCTAGTACGGTTGTTTTGTGACCAGCTCTTCAGTCTGTAGCTCAGACATAACAACCTCGAATTACACTTGAGCCTCCATCTACCTCCAGGTTCTTCTACCCCATATACCTGGGACCTCTAGGAGAGATTGGAGCTAAAAAGAAGAGAGGATGTTTATTTACATAATGAAAACAGATTCTCAGCCTCAGCACTATTGACATATAGGACTGAAGAGTTCTTTGTTGTGGGGATGGTCTGTGCGTTATAGAATGTTTAGCAGCATCTCTGCTTTCTACTCACTATATGCTAGTAGCAGCCCCCTTCCAGATGTGACAAGAACGTCTTCAGATGTGACAAGAATGTCTCCAGACATTGCCAAATGTCCCCTGGGGAGCAAAATTGTCCCTCCTTGTTGAGAACTACTTTCTTAGAGGCCTGGATCTCTGGGGGAAAGGGCGGGCTGGCATATTAGTGGAAAGGACTCAGTCACTCCTGAGTCCAGATGGAGTTACAAGGGAGGGCCTGCCTCTGCCTCAGTTTTCCCATCCTGCAGGATGCATTGTCTGAGAGGCAAGCTGCCCAGTCTGAGTAGTCAGTCTTGGCCTGACTCCAGGGAGCCTCATTAATCTCTCATTAATCACATTAATGAACAGTTGACCTGTTCTCTTCTTCCCACCTATTCCAGCCCTGCCTACGGCTTAGGGACTAGTCATGCCAAATAATGGGAGGAATTCACATGTTCAGCTATCTAGTTCTCTCATGAGCCCCATTACTACAAGGCCTTGGCTTCTTGCCTTCTAGGTCCTGGCCTTCACTCCCTGTGCCTGCACCACTCTCCTAGAAGGGCAGTAGCCAGCTCTGGCTTCCACTCCATTCAGCTCACTAAACACATTGATTGTCCACTGTGTGCCAGGCACTGATCCAGAGGCTGAGGAGGCAGCAGTGACCAAGGCAAAGCCCTTGCCTGCTGGGTGCTTACTTTCCATGAGAGGAGACGCACAGTGAACAAATTAAGTGAGCAATGGGGTGTGACTTAGATACCTTGACCCACAGCTTTCTCACTCCTTAGAGGTGCCCCCCCCTACTCCCATAGTCTGTCCTGTGCCACCCCTAGACACTGCTACTTAGGAGTCTAGTGTATGAATTTGAATAATCTCTGACCCAGTGCTTGCTTCAGGCAAGGAATCAGGAGGAAGGGAAGAGGGAGACTCTGGGAGATCCTAGAAAGGGAGGATCTGCATTTCTGTGTAGGGGTAGATGGGGGCTTGGAAGCAAGAAAGGGCCTTTGGGCTAAGGTGGGGGTGAAGGGGTGAAGGGAAGTCAGAGTCTCCTGTAACTGAACATATCTGCCAAAGATCTCGGCCTCAGTGCTTCTGGGTGGCCTGAACCTGTCTTTGTCCCTGGTGAGGCATGCGATGTCAGATCCTGGGGTTTTGTGTCTGTCTGGTCTCTTGTCTCTGTCACTGACTTAACCATCTCTATATGCTGTGTTATCTCTGGACATCTGGGGGTGCCTGTGTCTGCAGTGGTGGGCCACGTGAGGGCTTCTTCTTCTTTGCTCTTTCACCTGATACTCATGAGCAGCTCCACCCAGGGCAAAAAGAGTGGCCATGTGTGAATAAGAGGTGTGGAGAGCTGGGCTGATGTGAGAGAGACAGGAGAGTGAATGTGAAGCTAGAGAAGAACTAGAATTTGAATCTCCTCCTGAACCCAGGCATCCAATCTTCCTCCTCCCCATCTTGCCCAGCCAGAACTCAGTCCTTCTAGAACCCTGCCATCTACTCCTCACTTCTCCAGAACCCTGGAATCCACCCCCCCCACCCAATGCTCTCTCCCTCCACTGGGCTGAGTCAGGAGCCTGCCCTCTCCCAGCTCCTTTTCCCTCCCTCAGATCCCACCCCTGTGGCAGGCACCCAGGTACTTGGCTCCCTGACGCAGCACCTGCGGTCTCCCATTATCAGGGCACCCCTGTGGGGTGAGGCAGCTTTGTTTGTTTAAGGCTTAGGCCTGAGGGGCCCCAACCCCCATGACGTCAAATCTGGCCCCATATAAGGTGGGAGACCCCAGCCCACAGCCTCAAGCAGCCGTCCAGCGCAGTCGAACATGGCCCAGCTGGCTCACTGCATCCGCTCCACCTTTGGCCTCCACTGCTGCCTTCTCTTCCTTCTAGCTTCTCGGGAGGCAGGTAAGATGCCCTCAGAGGCAAAGGGGTCACCATTATACAGGGGATAGAAGACAGAGAGGGCTTGTTTCTTAGCATTTATAAGGTTGAATGACCAATCATAGAAATGACCTGTGGATGAATGTGTGTTGAGAAGAGAGTTAGGTATGAGGCTGTTGCATACAATTGTCAAGGATGTTTACTGCTCAAGTTTGCTGACTGAGGGGCATGTCGGAGATGAAATTCAGCCTAGGTTCTGCTCCTTCTTTTGGTTGGCATAAAGCCACTGTATAGGCTGACAGTCCTTGGTGGGCAGCAGCAGGAACCTGACATTCCCTGAGCATCTGCTATGTGCAAGGAACTCACAGAGGCTCAGAGTATTTCATCTCATTTCATCTCCTCAAATTCCCTGAAGTGGTTAATAATATCCCATTTTATGAGGAGAGTGAGACTTTGGGAGGTGAGGACCTTGCTCAAAGTCATGGAGGCAAGCAGGTTTCTACCACTCCACACTGCCTGCTGCCCTTGGGAGGTATGGGGTTCATTTCTCTCATGAGAGTCCTATTTTATGCTGACCTGAGTTCCAGTCCTGACTCTGGCCCACTTGATTAGTTCACACATCTATAAAATGGGAAGGATGCTACCTGGACAATGCCAATCATTGGTGTTTACTGAGCATTTACCATGTGTCAGGCATTGTTCTAGGCACTTCATCCGTGTTTACTTATTTAATCCTCATGGCAACTCAATTAGATGTGTGGGGTTTTGTCTCCACTTTATGGTCAGGAAATATCCCCGGGCTTCAAAGAGAAAATGAATATGGAAAAGTTTAACAAGCTAAGCAGACTCTACAAGATAAAGTGAAATCACCAAATTATTTCACTTAGTTAAGAAACAGTTCTGTGACTGAACCCAGGGAGCGGAGATGCCAAACACAAGGGGAGATTGAAGGGGGCCTGGGTGAATCAGAAGAGGGTCTTCACAAGGTAGACACACAAAAATAGACCTAGAGAGGCTCTATGTCCTAGATAAAGTCATCTACAGTAATGGTGCTGATGCTAGGACCAGGGTCGGGAAAGTCGTGAGTCTGGATGCTCTGGGCAGTATTTGGGGCAGGGCAGGCTGCAGCTTCCCCTTCTAAGTGTGTTTGGCTAAGGGTGGCATTAGAGGATGTTTCTCTTTCTCTGAGCTCAGGGTCATTTTAGGGTCAGAGCATTGGGTAGAATATGGATGGTAGGGGCAGTGGCTGAAAAATTTTCAAGTTGCCTCTGCTAGGTCTCAGCAGTGTCCTGAATTGATGCCTTCCTCCCACATCGAGAGTTTTGGTATAGAGGCACCAGAGCTGCTGTCAGCTGCCCAATCTCACCACCTTCAGGCTGATTGTGCCATTTGCTGCTTTGTATTACCTCCTCCTGTGGCTGCCCAGGAAGAGGAACCTGTACGGGCAGAAGGGAATGAATCATGAATCTGCTCCACGCACATTCACTTTTGAGGGAGATTTACTTTAGGGCACAGGGCAGACTTAGAATTTGAATTCTGAGATAAGACACTGTGGGCCAGGTGAGTGTGTTCTGGGAGATGGTCACACTAGAGCTTGGCTAGTGAAGAGATGGAGAGGAGGGGTGCGGAAGGCAAGGGCGGCTGGATGTTCAGATCTGAAGAGGAAAGCAGGAGTGTGTGAAAGGTGGGGAGAGCTTGAGCCTGGGCTGGAGTTGGGATGCATTCAGAGTGGAACTGGGTGTGAGCACATGACTCTATCCAGCAGAGAGAGAGAGAGGCTGGGGTAGGGAGGGAAGAGTGATGTCTAGAGTGGATGAAGACCTTCATCTTACAGTTCTGGGAGGACCTCTGTCATTTATCCACAGGACCAGTGAGTTTCCAGACTTAGGTAACTAGATCCTAGAACCTCAGAGTCTGCATCATGCAGACACAGAAACATAGGTTAAATCATCTAGATTAAATCATCTCTGAGGAGAACACAGGTGAAGCTGGGATCCTGTGGAGACTAAAAAGGACCTTTTCCTGTGTTAAATGTTATTTCATTTAATTTCTATGACAAAAATGATATCTGCTTATTTTAGAAATTAAAAAATAGAAAATATTAGAAAGAAAAAGAAAATCTCTCTTAATACTCTCTAGCCACCTGGGCAACCATTTGAGTGTGTTTCTCTTTAGTCTTTTACTATGTCTGTGTTTTCGGTCACATATTGAGCTTAAAGTATATAGACATTTTAACAAGCATTTACCTACATCATAGCAAATGAGATAGCCATTTTTGAGAGGCAGGATACTAAGAAATACCAGAAATGCTCTTTTCGGGGAGACTGATCTGACAGTATGAGCGACTTAGCAGCTTGTCCACCTTCTCTTCAAACAAGTAAATGAAACAGATTGAACAGACCTTTACAGTTGTACATAGTTTTGATGCTGTGAGATTTGTTTTTATTCTTTTATCCAGGCTAAGCATCCATGTCCAGTGTCTTCTGCTAATGCCAGATTTTCTTCTCTGCCTATACCTCAATGACCAAAAAAAAAAAGTTCTTTACAGGCCACTATTGCAGTCAGTGAAATGATTGTGAGAATTTCCTAGGGAAATAAAGTTGCTACCAATGACAGATCTACTGAGGAAAAGAGGTAGTCGTCTTTCATGGGGGTTTAGTTTCTGATTTGCGTCATGGCTGGGCCCAAGGGTTCCCTGCAGCTTTGACTCTTTGTGAATGGAGTAGACGTTTCTGAGAGGCAGATTTTACAGTCGATGGTTCCACAGCAGTGTGATGTGGATCTGAATTCTAAGATCAATTATTCGAGTCTAGTTATTGACTGTGTGGCTGCTGTGGTTAAAAGACAACTGGTGTCCCAGGACTGGGCTAGAGGCCTTTCACCGTCTTTCATCTCAGGGGCTCAGTTACTAACAGAGCATAAGTTATCCCTTGGTCTTTCAACCTTTGGAGGTCACAATATGTTGTTTTATACATAATGTGCATAATGAAAGTTGTTAGCAAGGCTTCTAAAGAGTTCATAGGTCTAAAATATTTCCTCATTCATTCATTAAACAAATATTTATGAAGTGCCTCCCTCCTTATGGACCAGACATTGTTCTAGGCCAGTGATGAATAGAAAAATAAAAATCTCTACCATTGTGAGAATTAAACAATTTATTGTACATTAGAAAGGTGTGAGTGTTATATTGATGAGACACAGAAGGAAGTGGCCCAGCAATGCTTCAGAGTTACATAGAACAGGTGGGTGAGGAGGGACACGGTGGACTGCAGAACACAGGAGAGCAGGGCTGTGGCTCCAGGTCCCCTTGCTATCAGGAGAAGAACAGGGCAAAGTACGAGGTTGTTTGAAAGACTACATTTCAGATTCAATAAATATTTTAAAGAGTCAGCGATGCTGCAGACTTTTCTGTTCCATCCTTCCTTTAATCCTCAAACTAAGCTGGTGCAGTTGACATCACTGTTATGAGAAACCAAGCCTGGACCCCAATCCTGTCCTTTGATTCTTTAAGGCCAGTGAAGTTGTCATTCTGCGCTGCTGCCTGCTTATTTATTTACTCTGTGGATATTTATTCACCCTTATCACATTTCAAAACATTTGAAAAGCCTGACTTTGCCAATCACTTTACCTCTTTGAACCTCCTTTCCTCACCTGTAAGACAGTAAGATCATACACTTGCCTCACAGGTTTGTGGTGAGGATTAGAAAAACAAGTATATAAACAGCATCCTTCAGGGGTTCCACAAATGTCGGCTGACCTACAGGCTGTGTAGTGTGGTAAGAACCTGGGCCTGGGCGCCAGGAACCCAGAATGTATGTTCACTTCTGGCTCAACTTCTTACCTGCTGAGGATCCTTGTGGAGATACTTAACTCCTCTGAACCTTGTTTTCTCATATCTAAAAAGGGGAGAGAATGAGAAATAGCTCTCAACCCCAAAGGGTTGTTGTGAAAAGTAATGAGTTAATGTATGTCCTCATTTGTAGGACTTGCCTGTCTCACAGTCAGTGCTCAAAAAGTTGGCCAATGTTATTGCTGGGGATTGTGTGCAAGGCACCATTCCTTTGTGAAACTCAAGTTTCTTGGCTGTAAAATAGGGAAGTTGACAGTTTTTAAGGTGCCATGTGGGGAGCTGGGAGATCAATCACCATAGAAAAGAATCCAGAAAAAGAATGTCTGTGAGGCAACCAGCCAAGTGCCTGGCCCGGAAAAGGTGCCCAGTGAACGAGAGCTAGTAATGGTATTGCTGTCAAGGGAATCAGAGAATGGAGCTGGCATAGTCAGGTGAGGGCCTGACAATTCAGCCCTCTTCTCTCTCCCCAACCCTGATTTCCTCCAGGGACTTGGGCTTCTCTACTACCTTCACACCCTTCTTGTTCCACCCATATTTCTTTCAAGGACCGAGTTTCCCAGCCCCCAACTCTCCTTGTCATCAGGGAGGTGGGTGGATTACGATTTCCTGTGATTGGGAATGGGTCAAAGTTCTGGTTGCCACCTTGAACTAATAGAGACTGGAAACCTTAGTTAGGTAACAACACTATCTCTCTCATTCTTTGGTGATCTCCTGGCTCTTATTCTCCTGGCTGGATATCAGAGACATCTCCTCTGTCTCCACTGGTTGTTTTCCCACAGAATTAAGGCCCATATCTGTTCATTGATAGGGGTGTTTTCCCTCACACCCTGTCCTTAAACATAGTCAGTTTCTCCCAGAATACAGCTGCCTCGTTCATTCTTTTCAAGACCCCTGAGCAAGTATCTTTTTCTCTTAAGAGGCCACCTTCATCTATCCCAGATGGCTTTAGTTGTGATTTTTCTAAGAGTGGGATCCAGTGGCGGAACCAGAGAGTTGAATCATCTCATCTACTTCCCTCTATCTAGACCAAACAAAATGAAAGTTTCCCATTCTCCATTTCTCTTCTTATCCTTCTCTCACTCATCATCTGTTTCTATTTACTAATCCTTATGGGAAGTTCTGCCAGAGGTCTTACTTCAATCGCTTGCATTGTCACATTTGAGATGGAGCTGGGATGTTATGGACAGAAGAGGATTCTGTTATTTATTCCCTTTCTTCTCTGCCATCAAAAGGGAACTCCCTTTCATAAGTATTATATAAACCTTAGTGAAGCCCTTGCGGAGCAAAATGCCAGTCAATATCTGCTCTCAAAATTTATGATTTGATAGGCAGGGCAAGGGGTAGAGGTTGACAGGCACACAAACATCTGTAATTTCAAGATGAAGGTAGCAGGAAAGAGTAATTAACAAATTTTTTTGTGAGCACTGAGATGAAGCTGAATCTTATCTGCTTGGAAGGATCAGGGAAGACATTATAAATCTAGAAAGATCTAAAAGTGAGAAATGAAGAGTGGAGGTGGAGAAGAGGTGAAGTGGCATTATTGCTGAAGGCACAGCCTAAACAAAGGTTCAGAGACTGGAGGTGAGAATGGAGATTAGTTATCATTGTATTCTGAGTAGACTGGCTGGGGAGATATATCTGGAGTAATAAAGGAACCTCTAGAGATGGAGGTGGGCAAGGAAGCAAGAAAGAACGTGGAGAAAGTTTCTTACTTGATTCTCTCCTTTTACAGGTGCTACTGCATTTCAAGAATTTCATAAAATTGGTGAATCCCCCAAATCTGGTCATTTATCTGCTCCTACCCCAGGCTCTGTTTATAGTACTCCGTCTGACCACACTGGTCTTCGTTTAGGACACAGCTCTATGGACCACATTAAATCTGCAGAAACCTATCGGCCTAAACACCATTGCAAATCCACACACCATTCCAAGCAGATTCACAAATCTATAGGTAACTCCAAAAACTCTGTAACTCATCATGAAGCTCCTCCTACTTCTGAACAAACCCCCGGCAATCAAGAAAAAGGCCCACTTATCTGGGACAAACGCTCTATCCATCCAACTGACTCCATTAACACACTTAAAAAATCATCTGATACAAAATATCCAACCACAAAATCCAAGAGCAAAATAACTTGTCCTAAGTCCAAAACAAGCAGACAGACAGTAACAAGAAACTCAAATAAAAGTGTAACACCTTTGGGAAATACCGTCATTATTTTAGACAGTAAAAGCACCACCTCATGCAAGACCACAACTCTTTCCCACAACTCAGTCAATTCAGACATTAACAAAAAACTCACATCTTCCTCAGAAAAAAGCACAACATTCACAAATATATCATACAAGGCTACAAGAAGCATAGAAATGACAGAAAGAATTAACAATCATACAATAGCTACTAATTACAAAACTACAGTTGTCTCGGATAAGACACAAACAAAGGCTAGAAAACAAACACCGGAGATGCCAACAGGAGCTGAGAAGCATACACAGACACCAGAAAAACCTACCTTTAATAAAAAAGAGAGCACATCGGCCATTATGATGGTGACAAGAACTGTAGAAATGCCTACAAAATATGGAAAACGGAGCACATCTGCTCATGTGAAAATGACCAGTGCCTCAGGAATGCCTACGAATCATCAACAACAGAGCACATTGGTCCATGAGAAGATGACAAGAGCTTTATCAATGCCTACAGAACGAGGACAACAAGGCACATTGGACCATGAGAAGAACACTAGCGCTCCGGCAATTTCCACAAAACATATACAACACAGCACATCGGCTCACGAGAAGATCACAAGGGTCCCAGCAATGACTACAGAACATGAACTACCGAGCACATCAACCCATGAGATGATCACAAAAACCCCAGAAACTCCTGCGGAACATGGACAACAGAGCAGCATATCAGCTCATGAGAGGATCACAAAGACCCCAGCGATGCCTACGGAACATACATCAGCAGAGGAGATCACAAGGGCCCCATCAACACCTAATGAACATGAACAACTGAGCACATCAGCTCATGAGAGCATCACAAAGACCCCAGTGATGCCTACGGAACATACATCAGCAGAGGAGATCACAAGGGCCCCAGCAACACCTAATGAACATGAACAACTGAGCACATCAGCTCATGAGAGCATCACAAAGACCCCAGCGATGCCTATGGAACATACATCAGCAGAGGAGAAGATCACAAGGGCCCCATCAACACCTAATGAACATGAACAACTGAGCACATCAGCTCATGAGAGCATCACAAAGACCCCAGCGATGCCTACGGAACATACATCAGCAGAGGAGAAGATCACAAGGGCCCCATCAACACCTAATGAACATGAACAACTGAGCACATCAGCTCATGAGAGCATCACAAGATCCCTATCATTGCAGAGCACATCGGTCCTTTCGAAGATGACAAGAGATTCGAGTAAGACTACAAAATACCTATCAGAAACCATCGCAACCACAGAAGAAACATCAAAATCCTCAGAAAAGCCTATAGTATACACAAAGAAGATCACATCTACCAAAAGAAGGACCACACCAATAAAAATCTCAATAAAGCCCACAGAAAACCCTACAAGAAATATAGAAACCACAGAGACTATGAAATCTCTAGTCAAGCTCGCAGGAGACAAATCTATCTCTACTTCCTTTCCAAATAAAACTGCGGTTACTCATCAGGTGGCAGTTGGTTCTTTTTCACCCACATCCAGCATGGAGCTCAATTCTATCATGTCAGAAGCCCCATACCAGAACAAAGGTGGCTTTCAGGGAGGTCTCCCTGTTGGAGTGGCAGGGGAGAATGGTTCATTTCCTGTGTGGGCCATAGTTATTGTGGTCCTGGTGGCAGTGATACTCTTTCAGATGTTCCTTGGCCTGATCTTTTTGGTAAGGAACAGGGATGCTTCAGAAAATGAACCCATGGGATAGGGCATTGAGAAAAGGTTACGGATCAGAGCTAGAGGGAATAATGAGACTACGAGAAGAGATATAGTGGGGATGGGGATACCAATAGAGGGGTAGTGGTGGTAAAAACTGTGGGGAAAGACAATAGATCCATGGGACATGAAAAGTAGAATTGGAGGGAAGGCTGTGGGCTGAGGAAAAGGATGCAGAGGAAGGAAAATTTGAAGGTTGGAGATAGTGTCTGGGATATGAGATTAGGGGATATGAGGACAAGACAAATAGGGCAGAGGAAAGAATTGGAGGTGAGGTCTAGAACTCTGTATTGAATCTGGGGCTGGAATAAGGATTAAGTTTGGATGGAATCTTGGGAAAAGAGCAGCATAAGATCTGGATCAGGGAAAATAGAACCAAAAGGCCTGGGATAAGGGTGTTGAGGAAGCAAATGACATGATAGACGGTACTCAGTTCTCTTTTCTCCTCCCAATCACAGGTCTCCTATATGGCGCGAACACGCCGTACACTGTTCCACAACACTGAGGACAATGACCCAGAAGATAATGTGGGTCCCAATTCTTACCCAGTCTACTCAATGGAGCAGCAGACTCTTGGTGTGGGCCAGATCTCTTCCTCCAGCTCTTCCTTGCTCTATCCCTTTCCTGGATGAGGAATTAGACGCACAATTCCTATTTCCTTGACTCTAGGAAGGGCAAAGTACTGACAGTTGACAGTATCAACCTTTCATCTGCTGTGTCGTTATTAAAACTGGTCAAGGAATGAGATGATAAGCAAGAAAGATGTGAGTTTGGGGAATAGAAAAGAAGGAATGAGTAAAGCAAGCAAGTGTTCTCTCTAGAAGATGATGATCTGAGAATGAAAAGATGTTTGATGGACACATGGGGTAGGGACCAATACAAGACACTGAGTCCTGATGGGGGCAGCATGGCTAACGGAAGCTTGGGAACCTTAGAAGGCAAGTCCAGATCTGTCATATGAGGTGGGGTTATGAGAAGGAGGAGACTGAGAACAGAGCCCCTGGGTTTCAGGAACAATCTATACTATTCTCATCCACTGTTATCTAGAGTGTATGTAAACAGGAATGTCTGTGAGTTCCCAGAGCCCTTACCCTTCTTCTTTTGTCTTTTGTTTTTAACAACAACAACAACAACAACAACAACAACAACAGCAACAACAACAAAAGGATCTAAGAGGAAAGAGGATTTATTTCTATCTCCACTCTACCCATTCCCAGCAGAAAGGAAAATTCCAGAAAAAAATCACAAACATCTCTCACTCAGATGGTTCTTCCCTCTTTCTCCCAAATTCCTTAGTTTTTCTCAATGTCTGCAGTGGGCATCCCGATGGTTTGGCTTGCTGTGTGGTGGGTGGGCACACAGGGAGGGATTTTTTTTGGCCTGCAGTTTTGATCACTTTAAAATTTAGAGAGAAACCCTTTAGCAAGCTGCGGGGCTGGGCTCTCTTTAGGAAACATCACTTCACGAGTGGCTCCCTGCTCACAAGTTTATGGAGTCCTGGTCCCCCCAGAGAGAGCATCTCCCCGGGAGCGAGCTCCCAAGACCCTTAGGGCTGGGGTAGGTGTGAGGGGCCAGAGCAAAGGGGCGAGCCCAGCAGGGCGGTCCGGATGCGGGGCGGGATCCTGGAGCAGTGGGGACTCGGGGTTGCGGGAGTCCGCGGCCTTCTCTCCTTCCCTCCTCCACTGGCCAGCGGCTCCCGGACCTCGCTCGCTAACAGAGCAGATTAGTGGCTCTCGGTCGCTGGCACCCAGGCGTCCGCCCGAACAGGGCTAGACCGGGAGGAGCGCGCGCGCGGGGACACTCGCCCGCGACTCCTGCCAGTTCCAGTCCGCCGAGCGCCCTCCCAGGCTCTGTCTCAGGCCGAACCCCTCTTCAGGACCCGGCTCCGGCTCTAAGCGCCAGACTGCCCCCACTGACCATGACTCTGACCCCCACCTTCACCTTGCTGCAAATTCACCTGTATCCTCTCCCTCCAACCCTCAGCTCTAAGCATGAACACAAATAGCAGCTGTTTTCATTTCCCTTAGAATCCTAGAGTGTGGAGCTGCTTGATACATGTTTTGTATCTATCTTGAAAATCCTAGTTTCTATATCATTCTTAATTTCTAATTAGAGCTAGGCTCCAGGTCTAAATAAAGCCAAGTCAAGTGAAAATATCCCTTCCAGAAATGCTGCCTAAATTTAAACCCTTGGTCAGCTCTCATAATCCCCATGTAGAGAAACACATGCCCAAGGACCGCAGAGAGCCCAGGGCTATGGGAGTTGTGAGCGAAATTAGCCCTAGGAGAAGCAAACTCTGAGCTTCCACATTTCTAGCCATTAAACCTGACTTCTCTCCTAGACTCCTGCAGAATTTCAAGTTTCTCTTCTTAATAATTAAAACTCAGTGTTGACAACTTATAAAGCCCCTTCACTTCCACTGTAGGATGGCATGCCTAAAAAGGGAGTGGGGAGGGTAGGTGTAGAATCTACAGAAGCCGGTTGAATGAACAGGAGGGCTTTTTGTTCATTCAAAAATATTTCCTTCGATGTTTGTTTCTTGTGTCTTCCCTCTGCTCTCTCTCAATGACAGTCTGCTGGAGACTGCTGTCTTGTACATCTTGTTCTCTTCCTTCTCCCTGCATCTCTGTGAGCCCATTCATTTTCGAACTATTTTTTTCTGCAGATGACTCATCTCTAGATTGTCCTTGCTCTGAAATCCAGTCCTATATTTTCAAGGTTCCTCCCCCCATAACATCTTCACCTGGATGCCACATCATACTGAACATGACATTCATGTGTTCATTTTGCAAATATTTTAGGAGCACTTGCTCAGTGCTAGATTTGAAGAGCAAAGCAGTGACAGGTCCTGCCTTTAGGGAGCTCATAGCCTACCGGGAAAGGGAGATATCACACAAAGAATGACATATAAATTAAAAAAAGTTACAAGTGTGCAAAAATGCCAACAGGCACTGCCTCATGTTCCTACCATCGGATCTATCCAGTCACCCTCATCTGCATTCATTCTCTCCCTCCCTTCTTCGTCCTTACACTGGAGGAGTGTCCGGCCACGTGGGCTTTGGTTCCCTTCTCACCCTTCCTGCGTTCTCAGTGTCCCCCTTTCTCTCTCCCTCCCATGCTTCTTTCTTTTCCCTCTCCAGCGTCCTTCCCATCAGTGTCCAAACAAACTCTGGAATGGTGTGCACAAGAATTACCTGGAAGAGCTTTTATTTATTTATTTTTATTGTGGTATAATTGACATACAACATGACATTAGTTTCAGGTGTACAACGTAATGATTGAATATTTGTATATATTGTAAAATGATCACAGTAAGTCTAGTTAATATTAATCACCACATATAGTTACACTTTATTTTGTGTAAAGAGAATTATTAAGATCTATTATCTTAGCAACTTTCAAATATACAATACAGTATTACTTCTTATAGTCATCAGGTGTATGTTACATCCCCAGGACTTATTCATAGTATAACTGGAAATTTGTACCTTTTGACCACCTTCATCCATTTCGCCCACCCCCCATTTCCCACCTCTGGCAACCGCCAGTCTTGTTCTCTGAATCTATGAGTTTGATTTTTTTCTTTAGATTCCGTATATAAGTGAGAGCATACAGTATTTGTCTTTCTCTGTTCAACTTATTTCACTTAGCGCAATGCCCTCAAGGCCCATCCATGTTGTTGCAAATGGCAAGCTTTCCTTCTCCCTCTCCCCGCCCCCCGCTTTTTTTTTATGGCAAAGTAATATTTTATTGTATATATATGAGATTATTTATAAAAATGTAGGTTTTGGTTCTTTCCCTTGTAGTTCCTAAGTTTGGAGTGGGGGCTGGAATCTGCATTTCAACAAGCTCCCAGGCAATCCTGATGCCCATGGTTCAGGGTCCACACTTGGAAAATCTCAGTTCTTCCAGTGTCCATCTTAACAACGTTTAGCGTTCCCAGCAATGCCCTCCTTCACTGCCAAGTTTCTTGAAATATTTTCCTATAAATATTGTCTTCATTTCCTCATGTCATACTCACTGTGCGTATGTTTCCTTTGCAAATTTTACTAGAGTAATTCATGTAAATAGTTTTAAAATTTCAATAGTCTGAAAGTCTCATTACAAAAAACAGCCACCTCTGATGCTCCCATTTCTTTTCACTTTTGAGTCCTGCCTCCAGAGGCAATGACTTCTAATTGTTAGCTTTTTCCCCCAGTATTTGCATCTACAGATTTAAGCATCACACCCGTTTTATATTGCTATTCATAGATTTTAAACAAAGATTGTAAAGGCATCTTTTATTGGGTCAGATAATATTATAAGGCTCAAAATAGTTTCTTATTCCAATTTTGCCTCTTAAAAGATTGAATAATTTAGATGTATCCAATATTGTGAGGGACAAATGTCCTTTTTAAAACAAAACAAAACAAATTTAAAAAATTCTAATTAATTTTCTTATTAGTAAACTTCACTTTTAGCAACAATTATTAAATAAAATAAAATCTCTAATAATAAATTACACGAACCCAAGAGAGAATGTCCATGCTTGTTGCTCCATTTGTTCAGAATGTAATTTATCTAGAATTTGACTCACAAGTTTTAAAATCAACTGTATTAAAACATGACAGTATATTTCCAGTTAACTCTTGCTTGTGTCTTAGGAAAGCTGTTATGGAAAAAAAAGGACCGTTTCACAGGTAGTCGACACAGGTGGCAAATTTTGGGAATTGGGAACTACAAATGACAGTCTTTATTAACATTCCAAACCATGGCTGTAATGAAGTATGGAATACTCTTAAATAAATTCCAAGTGCATAAAATGGCATACCAGAATTTCTCCCTTTTTTTTTTTTTTTTTGCAAAGCAAAATACTAGCACAGTCCTGAATATTCATCTTCCTCTGTCAGCTCTGTGGTGGGTCATCCCCAGACTTGTGCTGTGGTGTTGCTGCTAACTTCCTCCTGCTCCTTCTTCTCTTAATTTTCCTCCTCCTTTTTCTTAAAGTTTTTATTGTGGTAAAATATGCATAACATAAAACTGACCATTTTAACCATTTTTTAAGTGTACAGTGTAGTGGCATTAAGTGCATTCACATGGTCGTGTAACCATCGCTGATGATTTCTTCTTGATCCCCCTTCTGAAACCAGCGCACTCAGGTCCAATTTAGCATGCTCGCTATCCGCGTACTTGCAGTGTGGAGAGTTGCAGACCTCTGACACTGTAGCCTGATCCTGCTGGTCAGCTTCCAGAAGCTGTCCTAGGCCAGCACAGCTGTTGCTTCCATGGGCCCGCCCTGGTATGCTAAAGCTCTCCCCGACAGCTTTCTGCAGCCACGTGCTCTTTTCTGTGCAGGTGAGCTAAGACTGGAGCAACTTTTTTTCTTATAACCAGTTGGATAATTCTCAATTTCCTTATAAATATTTTTTTTCCTTCTAAATAGAGAGCCGCCTGGTCAACACTGCATCCTTATATTAGCACTCTTGAGCCTTTTCCTAAGCATTGAACTGCCTGTTGAAGTGTTCCTCATTTTTAAACACATTGGCGGTCTGTTGATACAGTCATACAGACTTTTCTGGATCTGCGCTTGCTATGAGCTTTCCAGTGCTTCAGTGTTCCAGTGCCTCCAGGGCTGCTATATTGGAAGTGGTGTCTTCTAGAACTGTCATGCTGGCTTTCTCAGTCACTTAGTTTCTGCATCACCTTCGGTATCATGTTAGCTAGCTCAGAAGCTCTGCTTTTCCATATTCAGAAGTGGCATTGTAATAATCTGGCTTCTATTTGAAAAAAACAGTTTTCAGGTATTTCTCTGCTTTAGCTAGGTGCTCCAGCCCCTCACTTCTCTTCTGAGCCATCATTGCCATAGTCTGTCCTTGATATGGAAGACAAGAGAGCCTCTTTCTCTTAGCCTCTGAAAGAGCCCTGGTTGACTATTCATAGATCTTTTATTTCAGACGTTATCTTTCTGCCTCACTTGAATATAAGCTCCGTATCTATTTTTTTTTTTTTTTTTTTACCACTGAGTTCATGCCTAGGATACCACACACCTTATAGAAGGTTTTTAAAGACTATTTTTGAATGAATAAATGAGAAGTACAGAGAAAAATTTAGGCTAATCTCCCAGAGTCTCCTCTAATCCATTCCCACTGCTAATACTTGGTCTGCTATTTTATACTTACAAAATACATAAATAAAATAAATTCAGAAATCATCCCAAGGATCTTTCACCTCATATTTTCTTGAGTCTCTTCACAGAGAACCTTTACAAATTGCCTGATACATCAGTTCTGACCTTGACTGCCTAAAGAAACCTTGCAAAATTGGCCTCATCTGAAATTGACAGCTTGACTGCCCTCAGTTCGTGTATTAGAAACTGCAGGCTTTCCTCAATCAGGGACAGTGTGCTGAAAACCCAAAGAGTGAACAGGGGATTTGCACTTGAAGGTCTCTGCTCCAGAGGCTCTCTCATTTTTGTGTGACCTGTGACTTCCATCTCATCTGGGGAAATCAGTCCAGATGACCTCAAGGTGGTTTTCAAATAACGGTTTCTCCTTCCTTTGAGCTCCAACTCTCCTTAGTGTAAAGCACACAAGAGAGATGATGTGCAGTTTCTGTTTGTGATGCCTCCTTAACATGGGTTAGATTTTAAGATTCATGTAGGCAAGCATTCTGCCTAAAAAGAGCTGATGGCCCTGTTTGCAAAGTTTTTGAAGAAAGAAGTGCAAAGGAGATTGGTCAAATGATTCATTCATTCAGTACAGAAGCACAGTTGAATCAGCAGTCAAAATCTGAAATGACCACAACCATCACCATAGCATCTGTGCCCACCACAGCTTCTGAGACAACCAAAGATTCTGAATCTACCACAGTCCATTCCAAAACTTCTGAGACTGTCAGATCTTCCACCACCGCATCTCTGCCCATGACAGTCTCTATTCCAGCCTCTGAGACCTCCAACGTAGACTCTGAGAGCACCACATTTTCCATGGCAATGTCTGTGCCCAGCACAGCCTCCACCATAGGCTCTAAGAACACAGCTTCTAAAACTACCATGGCCTCCACCACCACCACCTCTGAGAACACCATGGAATCTGCCACCACAGTTGAGGCCTCCACCTATCTATCTGTCATCACTCTGGCCTCTACCACAGCATCTGAGATAATGACAGTACCCACTACAGCCTCTGTGACATCCGGAGAGTCTGTGTCCCACACAACTACTTTGACACTAATTTGTGTCTACCACAGTGTACCCCACACACTCTGAATGCACCACAGCCTCTACTAGAATGTCTAAAATCACTTTGCTCACTACTGCAGTGTCTGTGCCCACCACTTCTTGCATGATAACATCTTTGCTGACCAAGTCTCCACCACAGACTCCAAGACCTCCATAGGACCTGAAACAATCACAATCACCACCACAGTCTCTGAGGTCAACACAGCCTTCACTGTGGCATCTGTGCCCACCATGACCTCTACCATAGCCTCTGAGACTACCAGGACCTTATGGTAATATCTGCGCCCACCACAGTCTTCACCATAGCTTCTGAAAGGACTGTAGGCTTTGACCAATGTAGCTTCCTCCACAATCTCTGAGATGATCGTGGACTCCTCTTCAGCTTCTGAAGCCACCATGGCCTTTACCTCAGCCTCAGAGACTACCACATCCTCTACCAAAACATCTGTATCCACCACAGTCACCACCACAGTCTCTGAGACAATTATAGTCTCCACCAAAGCCTCTGTGAAAACTGCTGAGCAGGTGCCCTCACAGCCACCATAATGTCAACGGAGACAAACACATCTGCACCCACTACTGCCTCGAGCTCAGTCTTTGAGACTCCTACAGGCTCCTAGACAATGTCTGTTCCCATCCTGGCCTCACCACAGTCTGTGAAAGCACCACAACATCCACAGAACATCTGTGCCCACAGCAACCTCCACTTGGATCTCTAACTCTGCTTTGGGACCCACCATAGTCTCTGAGACCACCACATCCTCTGTAATAACAACTGTGTCCACAACAGCCTCCACCACTGACTCTAAGAACACAGCATTGCCAGAGACCACCATGGCCTCTGTCACCAACTCAGACCACGAGAGCTGCGAATGCAGCCTCTGATACCACTACAGTGTCCACTGAAACCTCTGCAGGGTCTGTGCCCCACACAGCCACCACTATGCCCACCGAGACCGTCACAGCCTCCTCTAGGGCCTCTGATAGCAGCACATCCTCCATGATAACATCTGTGCCCACCACCGTATTTACCAATGACACCACCATAAGCTCTGAGACCACCAGGGCTTCTATCACAGCCTCAGGGACCACTGTAGAGTCTGTGCCCACCAAGGTTTCCACCTCAACCTCTGAGGCTGCTGTGCACTTCTCCACAGCTTCTAACAGTACCACATCTCTATCAAAACACCTTCTGAAACCACTACAGTGTACACTATGGCCTCTGAGACCACCGTAGGCTTTGACCGCTCCATGTCTTCCACCACAGACTATGAGACGCCTACTGCCCCCACAACAGTGTCTGTGCCCACAACAGCCTTGACCACAGTCTCTGAGAGGACTGCAGAGTCTTTGTCCACCACGCGCTCGGATACCACCAATGCTTCCACTGCAAGATCTGAGACCAGCATGGCCTACAGTCCAGCTTCTGAGGTCACTTCAGAGTCTGTTAGCAGCATGGTCTCCCCCACAGCCTCTGAGTCCACCATGCCATTCACAACAATATCTGTGACCACCACGGCCTCCCGTACAGGCTCTGATACCATCAAGTTCACCACAGCCTCCTCACCAACCTCTCAGCTCTCCATAGACTTTTCAACTTTTTCTGTGGCCGCTACAAACAACACCACAGTTTCTAAGACCCTTACTATCCCAATGGTCTCAACACAACCTCTAAGAACCCCACGGGCTCCTTCTCAGCATCTGTGCCCACCATATTCTCCTCCACAGCTTCTGGGGACACTGAGGCTTCCACCTCACCTTCTGGGCCCACCATAGCCCCGGAGGTCACCACAGCCTTCACTTTGACCTCATCACACCTCTTGGCCTCTACCTCCACCTCTGAGGCCACA
>NW_011889334.1:183272-221079 GCF_000151845.1 Pteropus vampyrus | reverse complement strand
TGGCCCAGCTCCATCCACTATGGGAACATCATCTACCGCCTCAGTCCCAGGTACCAGGACCACCAAGTAGGGATCTACCCTTCAACTGACCTTTCCTCCTGGAACCAGCACCACCTTAAAATAGCGCCAGTCCCCACGGGCACAACCATATATAGTGAGAGCCACATGCCAACAAATGTGAGTAAACCGAGTAAATATTTGCAGCCTTGGGCCATCACTCTCATCTCTCAGCCTGCAGTCATGGTCAGTGTTAGGCTGTTAGTGGGACTCAGTTTTCGCCTGTGAGTCACTGTGCGTGGAGATGAGGGAAACCCACCTAGAACATAGATCATGAGTGGGAATAGGCTAATGGGAAGAGGACCACTTGGATTTCAAGAATGAGAGCAATGTGTAGAGTCACACTTATTGTAGCCCATTACATAAGAGCAGCAGGATTGAAGCTATAGTCTCACAGCCAGATTTACAGTTTTGTTGCAACAAGGGAGACTGCACACCAGGGGAACGAAGGGGATTGTTACAAAACTAAGGAAAAGAGTCATCACGGTTATGGAAGTATGCCCAGTTTTGGTGAAAGTTAAATGAACCAGAGTTTTAGAAAGCTCAAAGCAAAGCTGGGCTATGTGCACAACAGTCAGTGGCAACTTAGACTGTGAAGTGGATCCAAGTTTTTTGGAAACAACAAAGTTGTTTGTATTCAGAAACTCCTTATCTGCCCCTGAGTTGGAAATCAAGGCTGCTTTTGTGTCAAAGTAACTTAGATTCTCCAGACAAAACTGGGATATTTCCTTCTTAGTGATGCAATTTAAAACACAAATTTGCAAATATTTCACTGGCTACATCACTAAAGTGAGTAAGTCGCTCAAAGAAGGGACTGTTATGATGCTTTCCAGCTGCAGTGTCCATTCCAGCTGCAGCATGTCCTTGGGGAAATGTTCTTTCCAGTGAACTTTGTAGCTGGCTCTGTCCCAGCTTCATTCCAGGTTGTCATCCCAACTAATGAATGGCAGGGTAGACTGTTACTTTCTCAGTATGAATTTTACTTTCTCACATAGTGTACAGATCATAAAGAAATGAGGACTTTCTGGACTTTACAAAATGGATTCCATGGGAGCCATGGCAAAAATGTCAACTTTCACGTAATGAATGTCCTTAGGGTATGACCGGACTGCCCTAAACCACAGACATCAGCCCCCATAAAGAAGAGCCGATAAGCTTAAGGATCCCACTTCATAAGGTCCATATAAGCTGAACATCTTAGACAGATGAAGCCTGATCTAATAGCATCACCAATGGATGTACTAGAGTCAAAGACTGACCTTCTGACCCACTGTATCCAATGGCTTGGGACTGATACACAGCTCTCTGCACTGCCAGACAATAGCTCACTTTGGAGACACTAAGGACTTTCATCCCTTCACTTTGTACGTAAGACTGTACTTCCCCTCTCTGTGCATTGTGTGTTAACCTGCGTGGGTACCTGATTGGTTTATCTGAGAAGGTTACACTCAATAAACCTGACATTGTGGAGACACAAATGAGTTCAAGGGTGTTACTTCAATAGCTGCTTTTCTTGCTCGCAACACATAGCATAATATAAAGACCACAGGAAGGAGAGAGACAGAAAATGTAAATGATAGATACAGCAAGAAGTAAAAAAGAAGGAGAGGAAAGGTGAAGTGGGGGCTCAAGAGAGAGTTAGTGTGTAGGTCTATGTGGTGTGAATAGAAGAGAGTCGAGAGGATAAGGGAAGGATATCTTTTATAAAGTAGCTAGAACAATAGCACTAGAAAAAGAATCTCTAGAAAGTGATGAATATTGGGCCCCCTCACTTCCATTATAAATGCTACCACATGCTACTTCTGAGGGCTCTCTTTCTCTCCTTTTATGATTTATACCTAAGTGAAAAAAAAAGAACTTTTCTAGGTACCTCTTAGCACAGCTCAAATAGGTGGAAATTTCAAAATATTTCACTAAATACTAAGGGTGGATAACAGGGAAATAGCCTTAGCAAGAACAGAGGCCACAGAAACGTTCACCCTGGTATAGGAGTGTCTTCTGATGCTCTGAGAGCTGACATGTTTTGAGGCCTAGAGTCCCCTACAGATCTCTGTGGTAGGTGTGACAGCCACATGCCAGTAGCCAACTGCACTTGTGCATTCCAGTCTCTGGTCTTAATCTTCTATTGCAATATATTTCTCTTGTTCTATTAAAATACATTTATATTTCCATTTTGGCTGTGTATATTCCTATAAGTGGTCTTCAACATTTCTAGGATGAGCCAGAGCAAATACACAATAAATAAATGAAAATTTGACATACCAGCCAACAAATGGTTGGCATAACTTACGATTAACTTATTTGAGTTTCTCATTTCAGATTTTCTGATCTTTTTCTATGGTGAGAATAAAATCAGACTCATCAGCCCTGAGGAAGCTTCTAAATGTTTAAAATAAAGGTATAATAATAACTAGTATTTTATTAACTGTTCACTAGGTTTGAGGTCCAGAGCCAAGAGTGCAAGAGAGCTGTCTCTCCCTAATTCTGTTTACTTTTGGGCCATGTACTCTTACTGACTAAGACACTGGAGGCAGAGACTGAAGTAACTTTCTGAAGGCCACAGGGCGAGGCAGTGGCAGAGCCAGGGCTCTAACCAAGTCAGCTTGACCAGAGAGCCCGTGTTCTTAGCAGAAGTGTTTATAGCTCATTCTCTAAGCTTTAGCTCTTTATGGGCCTTCTTTTATCTTTTTTCCCCCTTAAATTGAAGTATAACTTATAGGAAGTATATGAATCTTAAGTGTACAACTTGATTAATTTAAAATGTGCACACACCCATTTAACCACCACCCAGTTCAAACTATTGAACATTTCTATCATCTGAGTAATTTCCTTTGTGTCCCCTCCCTGTCAATACCTGCCCAACCCAAGGTAACTACTATTCTGACTTCTAATTTATGAACTTTTATTTATATTTATCAGTCCTCAAAGATAGGTTGGTATATTAGTACAATGAAAGGCTCTCTATTTCTAGGACACTCTACTCCCTAGGTATTCCTATATAGATTTAGCCTTGTCTGGAAAGCTCAATGGCAAATAACCTCACCAATGTATCAAGCAATGATCACAGCATTCACAGAGAGAATATGTAAGTGCAATAACTAAGAAGGCTATTTCTCAGAGAACTGAATAAATAAATGAGAGGAAGAGAAACAGCACACCTACAAAAAAAAAATGGATGAGAACAGAGAAAACAGAAAGTACTGGAAGGTGAAAATTTGTGATTTTTGACAATCCAAGAAGGTTTAATGATATGAAAGGAGAGGTTTAAATTCAAAAAATTTCTCTCCTATTTTAGAAGGGCTTTTCTTTTCCTCTGATAAATAGAGGCATTTATAACCTCATGGCCACAGCCTTGGCTTTGTCTGGACTGGGTTCTGAAATGTTCCACACTCTGGAAAATGAACTGGTTCATGGAAGAGCACATGGTTTTGGACGCAGAGTAGGCCATGAGTTGAGCCACAGCCACTGATATGGTTATGGCATGAGTCATGGTGGGAGTCATGGGCATGAATCACAGATAGCCACCGAGGAAGCTATGGAGGAGGGGGAATATGGACATAAACTGGATAATAGAGGATGCTATTGAAAAGAAAACATTGGGGGTGGGGAGGGTTATGGGGGATAAGGCAGTGACCATAAAATCAGTCTGGACAGGCCTCCAGTATGTCTTCAGGGAATTGGCCATACAGATGGTCATGAGCAAGGTCAAGAAAAGAGCCAGAGAAAAGATTATTGAAAGTCTGACCAACAAATTAGCCAGAAAAACAGAGAATGGTTCTGGAGGAGACCTGCAGCCTCAGCAGGTTTAGTTATGAGCTCAAGTAAAAACATTCCCTGAGCTTAAGCATAGCTCAAAACTTCTTAGGAGGTTACAGTGACCAACCTCAGAACAATTTCTTTATCTTTTGGCTTTGGATTTCTTTTTTGTTTCCTCAGGATGTAATGTGACCAGTAAGAAGAAGCATGATATTCTTATAGGTTAAAAAAGAAAAACCTCATAGTATTTCTGATAGCAAGATGACTTGTTTGTTTATGTGTCTGGGCATTCCTTTCTTTCCTTTTTTCCTTTGTTACTGATTGCTTACTATGTGCTAAGCATTGTACTAGATGACTTTAAATGCACTACCATTTGATGATTTTGAAATTTATAATCTCAAAACAATCTTTTGATAACTTCTACTTCTCTGGCAAGAGAATGGACAAGATACATTAACAACTCATCTCAGTGAAAGCAACAAAAATTGCTGGATAAAATATTGAAAACTATCTTTGTAATTATATAAATTAGCTGGGCAGATAGTAGGTAATATTTAGATATATAACCAAGAGAAGACGGGGACTCAGAGGTTGAAAGAGAGCTCTGAACCAGCTTTCACACTGAAGGCATTAGCAAAATCTGGTGAACTTCAACTTGTCTTCTCACAGCTTCTTAGCATGAAGATACAGGAGGTAAAGTCCAACACAGGGGGAGAGTTTAATAGGAAACCCTAAATAAAGCTGTGATCTAACAGGGTTAAAGCTTAAGTGTATGATTAAACTAGAACAAAACTACATTGCCTATCATGCACATTTGGGACTGAGAAAAATATCTATTTCTAAACTTGACATGGAGTGGAGAGGGTGAAAAATCTCCCTTGAGAATTTGTAAATTGGATGATCATCTTCATTTTTTTTTAAAAGTCAGAGTAAGGCAAACTTGTTGAATCATTTTGTAATGAGAGCAAAAATAAAAAACACACTCACAGAGAGCATAAAAGTATTTCTTAAAAAGGGAAAAATGACAATCCTTTCTTTGCTTAAACAGTCTTTGCTTAAATCAGCAGTTAAAAGGACAAAAACAATAGAAAAGGTTAAAAACACTGTTAATTTTAAGACTTCCACAGGAAGTCTATCCTCTGGATTCTGAGAAGAAAGGCATTCACACCAGAGACATCTCCTTCATTGAAAGAAGATATTACATCAAGGATTATCTTAGCAAAAATTGTCAGTTGATATTTCAGGCGTCCCAGCTGTGGAAATGGCTTTTGTGGCTGGTTGAGGGGCCGATTCCAAAAAACAGTGGGAGTTCTCCCTCTAATTTATCAGGCTTTAATCCTGACCGTGGAGCTGGTTGATGAAAGGTACACAGTAGGAATTCTGCAAGTTCTTGTTAGCAACATGAGCTTCACTGATCTGATGTCCATTCTTTTCTTTTTAAATTGAGGTACAATGGACATATTGTATTAGTTTAGGTGTACAACATAACAATTTGATATTTGTATACACTGTGAAATGACCACTACAGTAAGTCTAGTTAACATCTGTCTAGGTTTGGAGCTTCAACTCATACAAACTGGATATTAGGAAAACCATCTTAGATCTACTCAGTGCCCTCTAGGTCTCCTTCATCTTTGGGAAGAATTTTCTCCCTAATGCTTTGTCTCTGCCAAATCTATGTGATAAGTAAGGAGAAAATCACTGGGATGTGCTACAAATTAAAATCTCAAAATGCCCTTAGAATCTATATATTTATGTTTTTCTCTTTGTTTTTCCTTTGCCCTTTATTATCAAATGCTTATTATGTGCCAAACACTGTGCTGGTGCCTTTAAATACACCATCATTTATTTCTCAAAACAACCCAATGAGAACTTAAATTTCTGGCTTTATAATGAGCTAGGAATCTTGACTTAAAATATCCTGAAAAACTTAAAATGGTGGACTGAAAAATCTTCTTAGATGAATCAGTGAGTCAGCAGGAAAGTAAGGAATGCTAAAATTAAAGACTAAGTTAAGGCAGGAACCCAAGGAGGTAAGGGAAGTACTGAAGCCAACTTTTGCCAAACCCAGTGAACTTAAGCTTTAATAGCACAGCCTCAGTAGGACCAGCCAAGGTGGGAACTCTAGGAGAGGACCCTCACATTAATCTGAAACCTTTAGAGAGAGTATAAACTAAAAATAAACCCAACCCCCCTAAGGAAATGCAAGTAAAATTGCCTTTAAACTTGATGCAAGGAAAGGAAGAAGAGGGGGAATTATCTCTTGAGAAATAGCTTGTAACTACAACACTACTTTACATGGTTTTCAGGCCCAAATCATGAGTAATTCAAAAGACCTCAAGCCTACCATTTATGCAAAGTATCTTTTTACCAGCTTTATTGAAATAAAATAGACAATTAGATGCTTGTATTTATATCGTACAATTCAATGAGTAAAAAGAATTATACTTGGCATACAATAATATATTAGTTTCAGTTGTACAGCATACTGATTAGAGATCTATATAACTCACAAAGCAGTCACCCCACTATAACAGGCACTCATTTTCCCCCTTACATATTTATTACAACATTGTTAACTATTTTCCTTATGCTACACATTTTTTCTCCACGTCTATTTTGTAACTACCCATTTGTAATTCTTAATTCCTTTGCCCTTTTTCACCATCCCACCCACCACTCCTCCCCTTTAGTAGTCCTCAAAATATTCTCTGTATCTATAAGTTTGTTTCTGTTGTTGTTGTTATTGTTGTTTATTTGTTCTTTAGATTCCACATGTATGTGAAATTATACGATATTTGTCTTTCTCTGCCTGACTTACTCCACTCAGCACAATACCCTCTAGGTCCATCAAGGCAATATCTTTTTCCATCCCCTTCCTTTCAGTTTATGAAGTGAGTCTCTTGTAGGAAAACTATGTAGGGGTCTTGTTTTCTTATCCATTCAGCCATCCTATCTCTTGATTGGAGCACTTAATTCTTTTCCATGTGAGGTACATGTTAATAGAAATGTAGTTATTACTATTACTATTCTTTATTCATGGTATATATATATATATAATTTTCTTTTTAAAGAAGTCTCTCCAACATTTCCTGTAATACTGGCTTGGTAATGATAAATTCCTTTAGCTTATTTATGTCTGGGAAGCTCTTTATCTGTCCTTCAACTCTAAATGATAGCTTTGCTGTATAAAGTATTCTTGGTTGTAGATCCTGGGTTTTTATCATGTTGAATATTTTGTGCCAAGCCCTTCTGTGCTGCATAGTTTCTTTTGAGAAATCAGCTGCCAGTCTTATGGGTGCTCTTGTGTAGGTAGCTAACAGCTTTTCTCTTGATGCTTTTAAGATTCTCTCTTTGTATTTAACTTTTGGCATTTTAATTATGATGTGTCTTGGTGTGGGCCTCTTTAGGTTCATCTTTATGGAGGTCTCTCTGTATGTCTATTTCCTTCACCAGATGAGGGAAGTTTTCCACTATTATTTCTCCAAATAGCTTTTCCACTTCTTGTTCTTCCTCTTCAGGTATTCCTATGATGTGGATATTTTTACATTTAATAGTGTCCCATAGGCTTACTAAATTATTATTATAGTCTTGGCGTCTTTTTTCTTGTCATTCTGACTGAGTATCCTTGGCTTCTCAATCCTCTATATTGGTGGTTCGATCCTCTTCTTATGTACTCTGTTGATTTCCTTTAATAAACTCTTCATCCCAGATAATGTGTTCTTCATTTCTGAGTGGTTCCTTTTATAATTTCCATTTCTATTTTTATGTTTATTATATCTTTGTTAAAGTTCTCACTGATTTCATCTACATTTCCCCTAAGTTCATTGAGCCTCTTTATAACCAGTGTTTTGAACTCTGCATCTGTTAGATTGCTTGACTCCATTATTCCTGGATCTCTGTTCTGATCTCTCTTATGGTTTCTGTTTCTTTTTCTTCCCATTTTGGCTGCCTTTCTGTGTCTGTTTCTATGTACTAAGCAAAGCTCCTAAGTTTCCCAGTCTTTGTGTCGTAGGCGTCTACTGGCAAGTCCTGAGAAGGGTTCAGCTGCAGGCCAACTTTAGCCCAAACCTGTGCCCCTCTGGGGCCACCTGTTAAGATTCAACAAGCAATACACAGATGCTGTGGTTTTAGTTGCCTCAAGAGGCCGCGCAGACACAGTGGTCAGTTGCCACCAGTGTGAGTCTTAGCACTGCTCAGCAAGGAGCACCAGACTCACTGAGGGCACTCCTGGATGTGTTTTGGGTGGGGCTGTGAGTTGGGGGAGGTGGAATTTCATGGAATCCTCTGGGCGGAGTGACCTCTGTTATACAGTTTGATGATGTCTCAGCTATGGCGGCTCTGCAGCTGCACACTGGGAGTGGGGAGGGATCAACAGAGGAACGATGGATACCACCAGCACTTCTGCCAGGGAGAAGCCTCATCTCTGGCCCTTGCTCCAACAATTCAATCTTCCCCTGTAAGTCCCTGGTGCTCCCTCCATGCAGCTGACCCAGCGCTGGTGCCCAGAGTGAGCAGGTCCATCACCATGAAAGTCCACTTGCAGTCATGGCCCCTTTAAGAGGCGTCTGCAGCTGCTGGCTTCCATGCTGCAGCCTCTGTCCCACTCAGCTGCTCGGACCAAACAGCCTCACCTCTTTGCCCCCTCCTACCTTCTACCATTGCTGGGTGAGTTCTTATTTCTCTCCCTAGTTGTAGTGCTTCTGTTAATCTAGATCCCAGGTGACTCTGCTTGTTGTTTGCTCCATGTTTCTGTCACAACTTTGATTTGGTTGACAGAGAGATGAACAAAGTCTCTATTATCTATGCCATTTATTTCTGTCTTCAAACCTATCATTTAATTTAAAAGAATCCTCCATTGGTAATGCCTCCATATGCTTGGCCAAAATATGCAAGTTCAAGGAACTTCTACAGATAACATTACAAGAAAAATAAATTTGTAGTCATAAATCTCAATCACAAATGAAAACAGACACCAGGAGTGAAAGCCAGCAAGAAACAAAACAAAACGAAATGAAACGAAACAAAACAAAACAAAACAAAACAAAATAGCAGGATCAGATCCACAAAAGCTATAGGTATTGGAATAATTAAATACAGAATATAATCCAAGTGGGTTTGTATGTGTATCATAGCTTTATGGTAGTCTGCTAATACCATTCTCCATCTTTAACAATAGAATTTTCAGATTTTAGTTGTGCACATATCCACCCATCTAGAGAGTATATTTCTCAGTCTGTTTTGAAACTTACTGTAGCTATGTGACCTTGTTCTGTCTTATGGCATGTAAGTAGACAATAATTTCTCATTAAGTGAAAAAATAAGATGGAATTAAAATACTTGATAACATTAGGGTATGAGTTGGGAGATGGGTAATAAGGATTAAAGTTTTCCAAGGTCCTTGTACTGTTTCGAAGAAGAGTAAAAATATTAATTACATTTAGACTCTGATAAATTAAACATGCATGTAACAATTTTTTTTTTTTTTTTAGGATGGCCTCTAAAAGGTAAGATCTGGACTTGAATTCAGGACCTCTGCCTCCACACAGTTCTAGAGAGGAGAGAGAAGGTTTCTTTCTTAGAGTTCTATTGGCTTTTCAGCCACAGAATAAGATTGTTAGGAGTCCAGGACCCAACCAGTCACTAACCCCTTATGCTCAGCCTCAGGGACTGTCCAACACAGCCACTAGGGAGATTTGTGCCTTAGTCTTTCCCAACATACCCTGTACCTTCCTGACTCTCAGACTCACTTATTTCAAACTCCTTCATGTCTCTAGCCCCCTCCTGCCTGCCAGCTTCTTTCTAATAGGTCTAATAGGTTGGGAATGCTCACTCACCTAAAAATAAACTATCTGAAATGTCACCTCTTTCATGAAACTTCTCCTCATTGACGGGAATGAAGACAGCTGACTACTGTCACACACACTATGTATAGAACTCCCATCAATACCACCCCTCTTGCCCTGGACACAAGATGCCTTCACCATGAACTCCCCAACTCTTCCACTCATTTAGGTTTGTCCAGTCATGCTCATTTATCTGACTGTGTATCTTTTCTGCTGCTACATCCATGTCCAGACACACCGCGAAGCTCCTGGAGTACTTGGACTATAGATCTCTATTCTCCAACAGTCTTGAAGTCTCCTGATATAGTGCCCGAGGTGCACTCTACTGAGACATACTTCATTGAGGCTTATGAAAAGGAACGTCTATAGGATCCCAGGGTGGAAAAGGAACATCTATAGGATTCCAGGGCAGAAAAGCTCTTAAAAAGCTCTTATAAATTCCTCTGAAAACAAGCAATCGGGAAATTGAGGGTCATAAGGGGGCCCTATGCCACCCCTGCATCTTCTGAGTCTGCCATGTGGCTTATTTATGCATGTTCAACACTCTCCCCATGCTCTCAGTCCCCATGCCTGAGAGACCTCAAGGATGGCTTCATTAATCCCTAGATCTCTCTTCTCCTGTTCATTCAGTGTTCATTGTTGAATGCCTACAGCATACACAGCAGTGCTCCATTTGTTTTCTGTTTATAAGCCAGAAGCCTTCATCCCTAGTTACTGCTCTTTTTTGAGTCTCATATTTCTGTTTGCTTTAGAGATGTGGGGTCCTGCCCCCTCAGCTCAGTCCATTAGGGCTTCTTCCTTGCTAAGCCAGGTACACAAGATTTCCTGACCAGGAAATAGAGTCTTAAAGTAGAACAGGTTTTTGGCCCCATCCCTGCCTCAGAGGGTGGGTCCTTTCCACTCTGACAACCTTGATCTTCTTATCCCATTCTACTTCCTGCTGTAACCCAGCCCAGTGCCCTGTCTAGTGTGATCATGTCATTCTCCTTTTTCACCTTCCTCTTGACCCCTAAACTATTTCTTCCCAGGCTCAGTATTGTTTTGTTAGCTGCTCACAGTTGATAGAAGAACAAGTCAACTTCCCAACTCCTCCCCAACCCATATGAAGGTATAAAGGCCCCTGCAGTTTTTGCACAATAAAGAAAGAGGCAACGACATCACACGGAAGAAGCTTAAGAAACCCAGCATTCTAGTCTCTTAACGCCCCCAAGAACACATATTTGGGAGACCCAAGCTCCTGGAGGTCTAGCCTTTTATCTCTTCCCTTGAACTCTCCTTTCTCAGGAATACTGCTCTTTGCCTTCTAGGTCTTGATCACATCTGGGATCCAGGCATCTTGCTTTCCAACCACCGAGAGGCAGATCGAGATGCATAAAGAAAACATTCCTGTTAAGTATTGGTTACTATTGCATCTCCTACTTTCAGAATATGGTGAGTGATTTTCTTTAAAAGTGGGTGGTCTGAGAACCTCTGAGGGATTTTGGTGGTGGTGACCACTACTAGGCTAGCTCTGGTTTCCTCCATGCAGTGAGGACTATCATTTTACTCCAATCACTTCAGTCTAATAATGTATCACCAGGGAGGCAGTCAGAGCACAGTGGTTAAAACTGTGGATTCTGGTCTCAGATTGCCTGCATATGAATTATGGCTCCTCCATCTTTTACCTGTGTACTTTGAGTGAGTTGTTTAACTTCTCTGTGCCTCAGTTTCTGCATGTATAAAATGGTAATAACCTATGTGATATGGCTGGGGGTTAAATATTAAGAATAAGAAGTTGACTATTTTAAAAAATATCACTCATCTATATTCTACAAACTCTCCTGTTCCTAATATTAATTCTGCATCAGCCTAAGTTAGCCTCAGACAGAGGAGAATAGGATTCAAGAGTCAAAACTGACTCTCACCCTGTATTCACACCCCTGGCACTCAAACACTCCCTGGGCCAACTCCTACTGAACAACTGGAAGGCAGGACTTCTTAGAGAATTTATTATTTTGGATCAAAATTAGCCCTCTTATAATTTTGATTCCTCTATTCTGTTCTTAAAAACTTCTCTGATCAAATCCACTATCTCTTTCACATGTCACCCCTACTTTTGGTCATTTTACTCATGATTCTGATCTTAATCCTAATTTGTACCTTATGCAGAATTTGGGGACCTTCCCAAAATAGAGTTACCCTCAATCCTCTGTTAGTTCAAATAAGACTGAGAAAAAAATACACATGTGCAGAGCAAAGTGATAGGCACCCATGTCCCAAATAGTAGTAAAATGGGCCACAATGAGATAAATACAGGCTCTGGGAATCCTGAGTGTCTTTGTCCTTTAGGGTAGTGAGGGGCAAAAAATAGGCATAACCTTAACTCCAGCTGAGCCTCCAAGAAGGTTGAAAGACTTTCCTACACATGTAGATATTGATTTATAGCCCTTAATACTGGGAGATCTTATACATTTAAGCTACATATAACTTGTTCTTCTCCAGCCTCTGCCATAGTAATCAGGAGCCCCTGGAACTTTAATGCATATAAAATCATTAGCCCCTTTAGAAGAGGCAACTATCTGGGTCCGATCTCAAACTCTGACTTGCTTAATCTGAAGTGGTTTGAGTAGGAAACTTTATTTTCAACAAGCTCTCCAGATAATCCTAGTGTGAGTATTTTCTGAATAACACTCTGAGAAATATTTTCCAAGAAGGGAGTAATACTACTTTAAGAATGAATTAATCAATGTATACTAATTTCACCTGGGTCCTACAATTCCTTTATGATACTTTTAATCTTGTATAGCAGATTTTGGAATAAGCTTACTGCCAGTGAAAACAGGTCATAGAAACCTGGTATTCAGGTTGGGTGGGGAGGGCGACTGAACATGGTAGCTGAAAGTGAAGATTCAATAGCCTGTGTTCAAAATCCTGTTCCATGACTTACCAGCTGTATAAATTTGGGCTAGACTCCATTTCTAAGCCTCAATTTCTTTATCTTAAGCGATAATAATAGTATCTATTTCATAGGCCTGTAGTGAGTATTAAACTATCTACGTAATGAATTTAACCAAGTGTTGAGCAGAAAGTGTATATGCTCAACATATATTTGTCATTATTTATCATTATCATCAGGCATAACCTCTGGTGATAGTAGCACATCTGTCAACACCAGCTCTAATGTGGCCTCCAGTGGGGCTAGTACAGCCTCCAACATTGGATCCAGCATAACCTCTGGTGGGACCAGTGCAGCCTCCAGTACTACATCCAGCGTGACCCTCAGTGGGTCCAGCACAGCCTTTAGTACTGGATTCAGCACATCATCCAATGAGACTAGCACAGTCTCAAACATTGGATCCAGTGTGAGCCCCAGTGAAACCAGCACAACCTCCAGTACGGGATCCAGTGTAACCCCCAATGGGACCAGCACACCTGCCAATCCTGGTTCTAGCACAATACTCAGTGGAACCAGCATAACCTCCAGTATTGGATTCAGTATGACCTCCAGTAGGACCAGTACATCTGCCAACACTGACTCCACAACTCACAGTGGGGCCAGTACAATCCCCAACACTGGCTCCAGCATGACTTTTAGTGAGACCCGCACAACCTCCAATACTGGATCCAGTGCGACCCTCAGTGGAATCAGCACAGCCTCCAGTACTGGATCTAGCACAGCTGCCAACACTGGATCCAGCATGACTTCCAGTGGGACCAGCACAGCTGCCAACACTGGATCCAGTACAACCATAGGAGGCTTGGGCACACCTTCTTCACCTGGAATGCACACTGCTTTCAATAGAATTAGCACAAGTGCTGCTGCTTCAGAGAATAAAGTGAAGCCCAGTGGGTCTCTGAAGCCATGGGAAATCTTCCTCATTACTCTAGTCTCAGCTGTAGTGGCTGTGGGATTCTTTGCTGGGCTCTTCTTCTGTGTGGTAAGTGCCTAATATGTAGAGAAGTGCCTGGGAGAGGGAGTAGCAGGAACATAAGGAAATGGGGTATGAATAGTAGGGGAACCTAGTTGAGTAGGGAGGAAAGAAAGATCAGGAGAAAGTTACTAAAGAGAAATAGCAAACTAGAACCACAGGAGCCAATCAATGTGCAGAGGAAACCATTGCCTTGAGGGAAAAGGGGGGCCAAACGAAGGAATAAAGGCTGATGAAAGGAGTACTAGGTGACCAATGGTTTGAAGGGAGAGAAGGTTCCAGAAGAAGTCCATGGTGAAGATTTGGGAGAGGGGGATATAATTCTGAAACTATTCACCCTTCTTTTTCTAGAGAAACTCCCTGTCCCTGGGAGATGTCTTTGACACAGGTGTCTACCACCCCCACGGCCTCCACCTTAGCCCGGGCCCTGGAGGGAATCATGGAGTTCACCACAGGCCTCAGTGGGGCCCTAACTGGTTCTGGAGGAGAACAGTATCTTCCACAGTCATGGAGATGAGAGGGAGACCTTAAGCAGCTGCTGAAGCCAGAGTGCCAAATTCTTCATGGAGGAAGCTGACCTCGGAGACTGGAGTTCTAAATGTCCTCTCATTCATCTGCAAGATTCCTCTCCTAACTTTGGGTCTGTGACAGCCTTTAAGAAGATACTTCCTCCCTCTCTCTTGCTTTTACTGGACATTGGAAAGAGGATCTCTATTGGTCATTTAGCTAAGAAATAAACGCATCGAAAAAATATGCACATGAGTGGGTGTTTACAACGCTGTGTTGAATTTCCCAGTTATATGAGAGAACCTCTATGCTGAAATCCACCTGGCGATAAAAACATTCACAGTAAAATCTAGAGACTTCATTCATATTTGTCCCTATTTTCTAATTCCTCTTGTCCCAAGCAGGACCCCAGTATCCCCAAGACTCACTCAGATTGACAGGGGAATTGAGTTGAAAGAAATGAGAAGGGAGGGAATGTGCCAGGATTCTATAGACTCATTGTACAGGCCTGTCGTACATAGAGATCACATGTGGCACATAGAAACTCCAGAGCATGACAATGTGGAGAGGCACAGTTACGTGTGCTATGCACCAAGGCGTGTTCGCTCAAAGTCACAGTTTTTGGGGCATTTACATTTGCTTCAGACCTGGGCTACTTATCAGAATGAAGGTGGTAGCTGGTGCTTTTCTCAGAGAGAAAGCACTTTCTATTTTACCAGGGAAAGGTCTTTGTGGCCTTAACCTTTCTGGTTAAGGTCTATCTAACCTTTTAAGAGGCTCATGGGGGAAAGCCTGAGATTCTCAGGAATTCCCTATCTGAAGGGCTGCACATATCCTTTCTGTGGGACCTAGGGAGAAGGCTACCCGATCCTACAGGTCTTGGAGGACAGAGGGAGCTGCTTTGGAAATTTGAGTTGCCCCAGATTCCTTGAGGCAGTGAGAAGGCTCCCACCTCTGACAGAGACTTCAGGAGAGAATTAGCAGTTTGTTGATAGGTTCATCCCAAATCACAGCAGTAGGAACTGCTTTGCCTTCCAATGCTTACTGGGTTTCTCAAAATCCAAAGAGTTGAAACTAATTAATGAGGCCATGCTAAGCCACAAACAGGCTAATTATCATTCCCTTACTTAAAGGGATCTAGCAACAAGAAGGAGAAGCTGAGTTGAACCGCCTGAGAAGGTGCCTCCCATTGGTGTGAACTGCAGGGAGCATAATGTGAAAAACATGAAAATAAATGAGATAAGGCCAGGGGATTCATTTAGGTAATTAAAAATGATAAAATATGTATTTTCAAGTGTAAAATTTTAATAGACAAAATGAAAAAGACTGGCCATTATTGAGAATAAAATTAACCTGGAAGAACAAGTGGGAAAAATAGCTCAATTAGACACAGCAATACAGAGATGAAAACCACCTGGAAAATGTAAGACACTTGGAGGATAGACTCAGGATGACTAACACGTGAATGAGAGCAAGTAAAAGAATAATATAGAAGATTGAGTTTTCAGATTGGAAGGGTTCTCTAACCCAAAAACCATTGAGTTACCTATTTTAAACAGGTGAACTATATAGTATGTAAATTATATCTCAATAAAGCTATTGAAAATATTACCAAGCATTATCAAAATTGTGTAAATAAAAATTTTGGTTTCCAAAGACACACAACAAATGACTCAAAGCAATGGGCACTTGGAGTAGAGGGAGATGAAAGGGAGTAAACCATGGTGAACAGTTTATCTTGTGATTAATTCACATGGTTATTCTGTGAATATTTTGCTACTCCCAGAAACTGGGACATGTTTATAGAGTTAGAAGGCATCATTACTCAACTTTTGTCATAAACTTGTCATAAAACACACTCACAAGAATGCAGATGTTTTAACCCAACAAAGCTCCAGCTCACCAAGCATTCTTGACCCTAGCAGAAGTTCAGGAAGTGGACAGGATTAAGCGCTGCCCCTTCCAGACCTTGTACTTTTACACTGTTGGTCTAGCACGGTGATTTTTGAAGGAGTCTGTCCCATGCTCTAGGAGGTGCACAAAAAGAACATTATGAAGGTGTGGGATGTTACTGGAATTATTTTCCAGATCTTCAACTTCCACATATGTATTTTTGCCTAAAACTGATATGTCTGAGGAGATCTCTGTGGTCAGAGCATCTGTCATACTTTTCTAATTCCCCTTTTACGGCCACTCACCTTTTTCTTTTCTAGCCCTTATATTATTATGGTGCAAATGAAGGGATAACTCAAAAATATCTTCTAATTTAGGCATCGTATACCCAGAATAGGGCTTGATGGTTATCCCTGCCTCATATAAATTCCTATTGGGGTTAAATGGTGTGTAATAAACTGCTAACTTTTGCACGTGTTAAGATATTATCTATTCAGATATATTGCAGAGTGAAGTAGCATGGTAATAAAATTTCTGTTTAATAAACTCTTCTATTCCACCCTGTGTCAAAGAATGCATTCCTCTTAAGGAAGCATCTCATGAAAGCAGAGCAAAGACAGCATCGATGAGAAATAATGAAGGTGGCAGTGCCTTATTTAACCTAGGCAAAAACCCTCCGGCAAGTCAACTGACCTTATCTGTCTGCTTCTTTTAGAATATTCAAGATCTGTAAAAATTTGCTAGGAAACAGCAACTTACATGAAGCACACATCCCTAGCTTGTATACCATCCTCTGTAAGGAGACAGAGAGTCTCATTCACCTGTTTCTTGGTCTAGGTCACAGTTGTATATTTTGCATGATTTCAATGAGAAAGATGCTACTAGTTCCTCATTTATTTCCAACCGATTGTTATATCTTAAGACAAAAGGAAAATAGTGAGGCTGTACAGCATGTCAGCTAAGAGCACAGGTTGAGTAACTAGAATTTCTGGTTTCAAATCTAAACTCACTGTGACTTTGCACAAATTTCTTAATTCTCCCGGGTCTCAGTTTGCTCATCTACAAAAATGAGGGGATAACATATTCACTTCCTGAGGTTGCTGTGAAGCCCTTCAAATAGTCCTGCATTGGTAAATATTCTATTAATTTTGTTATTTTTTTTATATTAGGTAAGTTTATGTTTCATATTTTCTCGAAAATATGGAAAAACATTTCATAGGAAAAATATTTTAATTTACTTTTCACCAAAATGTTATTGAAGACTGTAAAATCTATACTTAAATTCACAGAAAACTTTAAAAAAGTTTATAAACATATCTTTTAATACGGCAAACATGGTAAGATGATAAAAATATTTTCGAAGCAAAAAATATTACAATTGAATAATGTGGGGCAAGTAATGTGTACACAGAGCAAAAGGAACTATGTGACACCCAAACTGTTGAGGAAGAACTTGTTTATATACTATTAAAAAGGATAACGGTGGATATTGTGATGCTACAGTGTTTAGAGTCTATCTGAAACATTTTAAAGAGTAGTAAAACTGTCTTATTATTTTAATGTCTATATTAACAATATGGTAGAAATTATATTTTTCTTGAATTAGTAAATTTATGATTAAAAGGTTCTCATAAACAGACAAGGGAATACATAGTTTTCCAAAATTCTTTTTGAGTATATGAGCAGAAAAATTGAAGACTGATTACTGCTCAAGCACATAAGGACATTTCTACACAAATGTAGTTCAAAATATTTGATGAAGTTCCAGCAACATCATGAGAGTTCTTCACCTCCAGTCTAAGGGTGACTACTGCCATAGGGTGCCAGCTTGTAGGAAGATGGTTCATAGGCAAAGATCATATTGGTCTGTATTTCACAGAAAATCTTGTTTCTGTTTGTTTTATTTTCTGATAAACCATTTGTCATATGGGAAGATGGCTTTGAGACTCCTTGTAATGACAATGAATCTGCTTGAATTGAGGATAAATTAAAATTATAAAGAGAAAGTCCTCTTGTCCAGTCAGATTGAAAAAGATCTGAGGCAGACATGGTAAGGTTGAGGGACATGGCAGAAAGAAGCTGGAACTTGGGCATTTTCTAAATAAAACTTTCAGCACAAGAGGTACAAGGATAAATTTTAAATCTGCACTATGTGTTTACAAATTGTCTATTTTACATAAGTGTTTGGTCCCTGAAATTCCTTACACTGTGATAAACTAATCTCTTGCTCTCTAAAACAAACAAATGTTCCGAGCCTTCAGTCCCTTTGTGCTCTTCTTTTCATAGTCATCACAACTGACTCTCTAAACAAGCACTCAAAAAATAATCTCTGATCAGTCAGCTTCACTCAGGCAGCCTGCTCCTAACTCATTAATTCTCCTAACCTGTGCCTTCTGATGACTGTTTCATTTGTTTTTTATACTCCACTTGGCTGGCCTCTGTAGCTTCTGTGGTCTTCTATTTTAGGTTCTCTCCAACAGTGACAGCTTCGGGATTTCCATATTGGATGAGACTGGGAACAGGCAATCTGGTTGGAAGAAGATAAAATGGGGGCCAGCCAGATGTGGAGCTCTGTTTACTTGTGCCACACTCTATAAATGGCTAAAAGCACAGGCTCTGAAGCTGGCCTGCTAGTTTAATTCCCGATTCTATCACTTACTAGCTTTGTGAGTTTGGCCAGTTTACTTGACTTCTTTCTCTGTGACTTAATTCCCTCATTTATAAAGTGGAGACGATAGTAGCATTGTATCTTAGGGTTGTTGGATGTCAACACAGGCTCCCAGTGACCAATGGGATGAGAGGAAGCCAAAGAGTCCTCTTCCCACACCATCATTTGGAGGTATAAATTCCCCTCAGAGGGCAGGCAGGAAGAGAGTAGAGGGGAGACCCCTTGAAAGAGAAGAACCAGCCCTGAGAGGGGGCATTGAACTTCATATGAGCTAAATATTTATCAAAAAGAGACCTTTAAAAGTTTTTCCTTTAACAAATTTTTTTAAATTAAGGCTTAAAATGTATGCAGTAAAATGTGCAAAGTGGAAACATCACAGATGTTCAAGTCCTTGCCTTGTAACTTATACATACGCATGTGTACCCATTATCTAGACCCTCCTGTGTAGCATTCCTGTCACCCCAGAAGGCTCCTCTGCCTCTCCCCTCAATACCACCCTCACGAGTAGCCACTATTCTGACTTACTTTTCTCTACACTTGACTTTCATGTACTTGAACCCATAAATATGTACTCCAAAAAAGACTGTTTTAAAAGGAAATGAAATTGAAATACCAACATTTGTCAAACTGAAATCCATAGCCTCATTCCTTACCATAGCCCTCCCTGCCATTGGCAGGATGGGAGCCTGACAACCAAGTCAGATCAGTTATAGCAAATCGAGTTACATTTTTGTCCTTGCACATCCAAATTACATGGTGTAAAGTTCAACTCACTGCTAGTTGTGAGGCCTAGAAATAGGGACCCTCATGAGTTAGAGCTCCTGGCCCACGGTGAAAGAGCCACTGCCAAAGACAGGCCTGGGTGCTGTACCCCCTCTCCTCCCCTATCATTCTATTTGATGCTAGAAGTGAAAGGTTCATTTTCAAAGGGTCACACAGCTGTGTGCTGCCCTGCATCCAGGAAAGAATACTCTGGAGAAAACCTCGTGTGACTCCAAATCCCCAGCTTTCCCCAAATAGAAACCTATTGACCTTTAAGTCCCATTTGCTTCCTTTTCTTCTCTTCTTTTCTTCTTCTACACAGGCCTCCTGCTTTGGAAATGAAGCATACCCTCAAAGAAAACAGACTTCAGATAGCCTCTCGTTCAAAGGGTGGGTCCCTTCCGTCTGACAAACTTGATCCCCTCGTGCTTCCTTCCCTGCTCCTCCTCCTGCCTGTACCCTCTGCTCTGGTCAACTTGTCCTTCTCTTCTGCCTTGGCTCCTACAGGGTACCTCTCTCCAAACAGCCCTGAATGGCAGAATGCATAGTGCAGACATGTCCCTTCTAGGGAGGGAGGGCCAGAAGCTCTGGTCTCCTCTACCCAGAGTCAGGTATAAATAAATGCCTTACATATGCTCATGAGAAAAGAGAAAAAAACTAGAAATCAAACCGTGGGGCAATTTGTGGAGTTCCTCAGCCTCGCGGGCTGGAGGCTCACTCTGGCACTGGCTGGCCTTCTGGGCTTTTCTTGAAACTTTACTTTCTGTCAAGGCCCTGGGGGTATGCCCCTTGCCTCTCCTTGGCAGGCCACCTTTCCTCTGGAACTCAGGCATTCTAGATGAGAACTTCCCCTGTGAGTCATTTCAGGATGAGGAGAGGGAAAATCTCTCTTGCTTTCCCAGGTCTGTGGCTGCTGCTCTTTGAACTCCTGGGACAGGGTAAATGACTTATGAGTTAACAGAGGAGAGGGGTGTGGAGGTCACAAGTCTGAGATGGGGGTGCCCAGCCCAGGCATGACTCCTCTTCCAGAAGCAAAATGATTCACTCTTTTGCCCATTTCTGCAGAAGCCAGAACTGACTGTGACCCTGACGCTGCCTTTGTCATCTCCCCCAGCTGTGAGTGTGAGCATAGTGGGGTGTCACACTTACTTCGTATTTTGCGTAAATGTTTTGTTTTTAACTGGGACATCCTAGTTCCAACAGCATTCTTTTTCCTCTCTCACGCTACCTCTCCTTCCCTCCCGCAGTCATATTTATCCCTCAAATATTTACCCCAGGTATATTAGGATTTTATCCTCCCCGACATTCTTCTCTCTCCCGCTCTTTTCATCTCTTCCCTCCTCTCCCTTTTATAGTCTCTATCCCTTTCCTTCCTCTCCCTCTTCCCTCCCTTCCTCTTTCCTTCCTTTTCTCCTCTCTCCTGTCTTCCTTTTCCTCCCTCCCCTTTATTTGTCCTTCCCCTGACCCTTCTCCCCCTCACCCATGCTCTCCCTTTTTCTCCCTCCCCTTTCTTCCCCTTTCTTCCTTTCCTTGTCCTCCTCCCTGCCCTACCTTCCCTCTCCGCTCTTCTTCCTTTCCTTCCCGGGCAGCCTCCCCACTCTCACTCCCTCCTTGCGCTCCCTCCCGCTGCCCCTCCTTCATGAGTATTCTGCTCCCGTCTCCGCCGCTCCTGGCTGCTCTCGGTCGCTGCCGCACGGTCCCAGGCAGGAGCCGGGGTCTGGGAACCCGCGGAGAGCGGCGCCGGCGGCCCGCGGAGGTGGGAAAGAAGGAGCGAAGGCTGGTAGGAAGGAAGCAAGGAAAGAAAGGAAGGTGAGAAGGAAGGCGGGCTGCGACTCCTGGAACCCCGCCACTGCCGCTGCGGAAGCCTCCTCCCCATCCCGGAGCCTAACGGCATCCCTAATTCCACATTAGAGCCAGGTTCTGAGTCTAAAGTTAAACAGAAGTATTCTTTCCTTGAATGCTGCCTGATTTCAAATCCACGCTTCGTCGCTCAGAATTCCTCACCGAAACAAATTGGAAGTTGACCGCTGGGAAACCAGGGCCCTACTCTGGAGTCAGCGGTGGTTATTATGAAAGGAAGTAGCCTGAGAGAGAAGTGAATCAGGGCTTCCGTGTGATTTGAACCGATTGCCTGAGCTGGTTCTATCGACTCCTGTTTTGGATTTCTTACGATATCAAGATTTCTGCCTTAATTATTAGATACAGCGCATCTGTTTCCTTAAGTGAAGAAGAGGGAGGTGCAGAATAGAAAGAAAAGGTCTAGGTTGAATGAGGTAGGAGATTTGGAGGTGATTTTTCTCCTTACTTCCCCAGTATATGTGTTTCTTACATCTTTTTCTAAATTTGCTCCCTCACTCTGCTCTGGCACTCCCTCCTTCAAGATACTATATATTTTTTCTTCCCCTTTCTTGTGAGCCCCTTCATCCTGAAAGCTTCAACTATTCTCTACTTACAGATGACTCCGAAATCCACCTCTAACCTGTCCTGATCCCTAACGCCGGTCCTATCTATCTGATTTTAAACAATAATCTCTTACCTCACCAAGCATGTCATTCATGTAGTCATTTGACAAACATTTATGGAGCCAGGCACTGCTGCATGCTAGGCCATGGTAAAGAATGGTGCACAAAGTCACGGTTCCTCCTTCATGGAACTCCTAGTCTCCTGCGAAAGACCTCAGACAAGAACAAGATTTCATTACTGAAAAGAATAAGTGTGCAAGATACTAACAGGTACCTCCTCATTTTTCCACCACCAGGTCTATAAAGTAACCCATCATGCTCCCCACCAGCT
The DNA here is from genome assembly GCF_000151845.1 of Pteropus vampyrus. Classification (NCBI taxonomy): domain Eukaryota; kingdom Metazoa; phylum Chordata; class Mammalia; order Chiroptera; family Pteropodidae; genus Pteropus; species Pteropus vampyrus. The sequence goes on along the minus strand of NW_011889334.1, from coordinate 198,889 downwards.
CAGTTACATGAATTAGCAGGATTATCAATCACTGCCCGCCCCCCCCCCCCCCCAATCTGGGTTCTGGATGCCTTCTCACCCTCCTGCCATCTCAGGGGCTTTCACCAAGTCTTCTCCTCCCCTCTTTTCTCCCTTCCACCTTTCTTAAATCCTTCCTGTTAGCACCCAAACAGGCTCTAGTGCAATGTGCATCAATATCACTCAGGGAAATTATCAAAAATCTAGGTTCTGGGGTTCTGGTCCCCAGAGATCCTGATTCTGTAAGCTTTGAAGGGGAGGTACTGAGACCTTGTCAGCAAGCTTCTCAGGCAATCTAATCATAGAGGCCCCTGGACTAAAATTTGTTGTAATAATATCCATCCTAACACCTCCCCACCCACATTATTCCCTAGCCATTGTCTCTCCTTCCATTCTCCATCATCTACCTTTAAAAAAAGTTTCCTACATTTGCTATTTCCACTTCTCACCTCTCATTTACTTGTTTATTTAATTTTAATTTTATTTTATTAGGTAATACATGTAAATAGTTCTGTAAAAGAAAGAATCCTACAAGGTTTATAATAAACTTCAGACCCTGACCGCTTTCTCCTACTGCTTTTCATCAGTGAGTCCTACTCCCAGAGTTTCTTTTGGCATTTACCTTCATATTTCTAATTAACATTCTTATGCTACTATTCCTCTTTTGTTGGTTGATTTTTTTTCTTAAGGCATGATTTATTGGCCTTCTAATGAAAAGGGGTATTTAATTCCTGGGCCTTTCCCCTGTGCATATACATCTCATACTTCATCTCACAATTCTCCCAAAAAGTTTCTATCAAATCTTTGGTGTTAAATTAGCATTTAGTATTTACAGTATGATAACTATATAAGTAATATTTATAGTTTGTCATATATTATATTATGATTACTCTCTTGTACATTTTTGTTTTTCTAGGTATTAATAATAACCACATTTTAAAACTTGTTTGTTTTCTTCATATATATTAATTCACCCAAAAACCTCCATCAGAAGTATAAATTTCAGGGAAAAGGGATTTCTTTTTAAGCAAACGAAGTATGAGTTATATACATCCCTTCCCTTCTCAGTCCTCTGGCCAGGGCTTAGATGTGTAGCCATACCTAGGTACAAGATCGGTTAGGAAATGTAATCTAGTCGTGTGCCCAGGAAGAAGAGAAAAATATATCCAACAGTCTGTAGACCTTATATGTCTGAAAATGTCTTTATTCCCTCCACACATTTGATTCATAGTTTAGTTGGTTATGGAATATAGTTGGATACCCTATCCCCTCAGAATTTTGAAGGCATTAATACACTGTTTCTAGATTCTAGATAATGAAGTCTGATATTCTCTCAATTACTGATTGCTTACATGAGACCCATTTTCTTTCTCTGAAAGATTTAGGATTTTAAAAACTATTGTTGTCCCAAAATCTCATGATTCAGTGCTAGAATGTGGATTCTTCTTTTATTGTGTTAGGAACTTATAGAGTAAAAAGTTCTGTCAGTCGTTTCTGGGAAATTTTCTTGCATTTTTTTTCTGATAATAGCCTCTCATTCACTTTCTCTATTCTGTCTTTCTGAAAATCTTAATATTTGGATGTTTGACCTCCTGAATGGACATTCTAATTTTCTGATATTTCTTCTTCTTTCTTCAGAGCCTTCTGTCACTATTTTTCTTCTGAAGAGATATTCTCAGCTTCTAAGACTTCTAATTCTTCCAGTGAATTTTGAAATTTTGGGTTTTTAGAAAAATTTTCAATTTTTTTTTGTCTGTATGTTCTTTTAAAATATGGCATTCTTTTATTTTATTTTATTTTTCATGGGTGCTGTATTTTCACTTATTTTGCTGAGGACATTTGAAGGTGTTTTTTCTCTCTGAATTGTCTCAGTTGTCTCTGAGTTTCCTTCACAGAATGTTTGTTTGGTCTTTGTACTTCAAGTTAGAGACTTTCCTCAAACATGAAGTGATCTCAGAGTATCTTTTGTATTTGAGAGTGAGGCACTAAAATGATGACTAGAGGCTCTGTGTTCAAGGGTAGAGCCTGCTAACTGATAGACTTAGATCTAAGGTAACTTGGCAGCGATGTGGCAGCTTTGATTGGAAAGACCCTAAAAATGTCAGCATCTGCAGGTCTTTTCTGGTGTGGGATAATTTCTTTGCACAATAGAAAATTTTTCAGATTTGAGCCTAGAGAGTGTAACCATAGATACCAATGTGCTAAAAGCTGAATAGAGTAAGAGGCAATGAGGGTTTTACAGTTCAGTATGTAAGCATTTGCTTAATTGTATACTTTCGGTACAACGCCTCAATCCTGACCTCAGCAGGCCTGGGATCCCTGAACCAGAGTATCTTTGATTCCAATATCTTCAGAGATAAAACCCCAGACTCATGTGAGGATCAGAGGTATATTCACCTAACTACTTGAGTGGAGGAATGGATATAGGACTGAGACATGGGTTCTAGCTGCATTGTTATTTCGACCATCTCTCTTGTATTTAGTCACACGCCACGTCCATATCTTCAGAGGAACCTGGTTGCAATTCCTGGTTGCTTACCAGGATTCCACAGAATAATTTACCAGTGGTTGACTCTTACCCCCGATATAGGCTTGAATGTTTGAGCATTTTCTGTTCTATTGGAGAGTTATCACTCACCAACCTGCTGTTCATTATCTTAAAAAAATGTTTATATATGTTCTGCTGTGGTCATCTCTCCAGTTCTTTGTCCTTATAGAGTTATAACTTCTGTTATTTCTTTACTTTTGATTCGTCTGTGTAATTCTTAAGCCCCCAAACGTATACATTCATTTTCCTGTTCACTCTAATCATGGTTTTCCCCATCATGCAAATATAGTCTCAATGCAGTAAATTCTTACCTCCGTATTGTCTCTCAATCCAAGGGACACTTCTTAGGCCCTATCTTACCTGATTTCTTTGCAACGGTCAACTCAGATAATCACCATATTTTTCTAGAGCCTCTCTATTGTCTTAGTGTTGTGTGAGGAGCTTGACAAACGAAATGGATACAGTAAGGCCCCCTCCCAGCAAGCCATGCTGTTCCCGGACAGCCTTAGCTACAGCTTCCCAGGGACCTTATATACAGCGTTCTATGTAACCTTAGATATAGCATCCTATACAACCTGTAGAATGTGATTGATTATAGTACCTGGCCTAAAGCCACTATTATGCATCTTGTTATAAGAACAATCCCACCTGTGCAGGCTCGGGGGCCGGGGGGAGCTGGAACTGTGCCTGTGCTTTTCTGTGTCCTACTATGCCTGAATGAAGCTATGTCACGTGTGCCCATGGCTCCTTACATATTCTTCCAGCTGCCAGAACCACACACTCCAAACTTCAGTACCCCAAACTTGTGGAACAATTGGCATAGTCGGCAGGATTGCCAGGTAAGGGGACCCCCTACTCCAGAGGAGAAGGAGGAAGAGGAGGAAGAAGGCATGTGGCCCCACACAGCATGTGGCATCCTGTTGCCATGGTTCTTGTGACTTGGACTTCCCCGAAAGGATGGGAAGAGGTAGACATCACCCTGGCCAGTAATGAGAAGGCACTCTGCTCCTTGGAGGGACAATTGCCAGAAAAGGCCAGAGTTGCCGCTGGTCTTATAGGTTAGCTGTTGCTAACTGTATTGAAACACAACATGGACAAAGCCTTGCAAGAAACCTCACAGGTCCCTGAATTGCATACAAAAGAGGAGGCTCTAGAGGCTTGTTTGCAGCAGTTAGAGGATGAGCTGTCCTGTGATGCAGTACATGACACCCTGACTGCAGCCTGATACATGGCAACCCAGAGAGATTCCCTGGAGGTGGAAGAGGAACCTGGAGAAGACTCCAGGTGAGTATAAGCCCAACCTATCATGCACCAGAAGGTAAAACATGAACAGCCCCTGGGACCGGGGGCGGGAGGGGGAGGGAGTACAGGTTAGAGTCCCCGCTGTGACAGAATACATCACCTACACTCCTTTCACCCCTACTGAGTTGAGTTGGGGAAGCAATGCCGGCAGAGATCAGGGAAATCCCTATTGGCATGGCTGTTGCATTTGTGGGATGAAGGGGCAGACAGCATAGTTTTCTCCCAGGATGAAATGGGGAGGCTGGCTTTCTTTATGGTACACGCCTGCGGCAACGCCTATAGAACTGTCGCAGGCTGGCCCAAGGGCAAGGTAATCACACCCTGATTGACTGGATAACCGCTCCTGTGCAAACTGTCTGGGATGACGCAGGAGAGCTACCAGACACAATGAGTAAATGGCAATCATATGCGGAGTTGGTGCAAATCATCCGCGAGCTAGGAATGCGACAGACTATGTCTAATTTGAACATGCGTGGACCAGATGATGAACGGTTCACCTCAGGAATGAGGGACTTAGTCCTGGAGACTGCACTGTCCTCTTCCTTTGGGTCCTTGGTAGCCGTCTTGGCCCCCTATGCTGGACGGCCACCCTGAGAGTCGTTGAAGGGCAGCAGCAGGACCGTAGCAACCGAGGTGTCCATGCAGTTAAGTCTCAGTCTTCCCCAGCAAGAAAGGCGGGGAAGACGGTGAAGAAGCCTCCCACTACTGCAATACCCTTACAGGTGACCCAAGCACAAATGTGGATAGATTTGCTGGCGGTGGGTGTAGACCTAGAGAAAACTGATAGGCAGCCCAATGCTGTGCTGTTAGAATTGTGGCGGCAGTTGAAACTGACACAGCAGTTCCAGAAAAGTAGAAAACTGGTATCTGATAGAGCCCGGCTGGTGGCTCTGAAAGACTTCCTGACAGTCCCAGACGTGCTCTCCCTGTATGACTAAGGAGAAGGCCAAGGTGCCCATTTGGAAGGGATGGGCGGGGACCAGAGGCCACATGTAGAACTTGCAATCCACTGGTCCCCTCAAAATGTCCAATGCATGCTAGCATTGGTAGACACTGGAGCTGACTGCAGCTTGACACACGGCAACCCAGAGAGATTCCCAGGGCCAGCAGTGTACATTGATGGCTATGAAGGCAAGACCATAAAAACCATAAAGACAAAAGCTGTGACTATCCCCTAGGGACTGGGCAGTTGCCTCCACGCCCCTACAAGGAATATGTGTCCCCAGTCCCAGAATACATCCTAGGGGAGGACATTTTGCAAGGCTTGCGCTTGCAGACATCAGCAGGAAAGTTTTGCCTGAGGGTGCGAATGGTAAAAGCTGTGGTGTGTGGACACACTGGACAACCCCTCCCCCCCACCCTCCCCGCAAGAAGTGCCGCCCCCACGGAGGGTGGTGAATGTGAAGCAATATCGCCTGCGGGGAGGCCATGCAGAGATCAGAGCTACTATTCAGGAATTAGAAAAAGCACAGATAGTACGCCCTACACACAGCCCTTTCAATGCCCTGTGTGGCCTGTCTGGAAGCCTGATGGCACTTGGAGAATGACTGTTGACTATTGTGAGCTGAACAAAGTAACTCCACCACTGCATGCTGCAGTGCCCTCCATCCATGAACTCATGGACAGATTAACAGTACTGGGAACACACCACTATGTACTGGACTTGGCTAACACCTTTTTCTGCATTGACTTGGCTCCTAGCGGTCAAGAGCAATTTGTCTTCACATGGGAAGGATGACGATGGACATTCCTGGTGCTGCCTCAGGGATACCTGCATAGCCCAACCATCTGTCATGGTTTGGTAGCAAAGGACTTGGCTGAATGGTGTTGTCCGCTGACTGTTGTGTTGTTCCATTATGTTGATGATATCATGTTAACCTTTGCTTCCCTTCCAGATTTAGAGGAAGCCGCCCCAGTGCTGGTGCAACACTTGAAAACATGTGGCTGGGCCATGAACAATGCCAAGATACAGGGTCCTGACTTATCTGCCAAATTCTTGGGTGTTATCTGGTCGGGTAAGACATAAGCTATTCTTGAAGCAGTGATTAATAAAATCCAGAACTACAGAGATATGTGAGCTTGCTGGAGTATCAGAGGGCCTTCATACCCCATTTGGCACAAATGGCCCATGCCCTTTACACCTTAGTAAAAAAGAGAGTTACGTAGGATTGGACCGAACGGGTAGAAAAGGCCTTTTTGAGAACCAAAAGAGCTGTCCAGTAGACGCAGGCTCTGAGAGTCATTGATCCTGGACAGCCATTTGAATTGGATGTACACATGACCCAGGAAGGCTATGGCTGGGTCTCTGGCAATGCTTGGAGCGAGTACCTATTGAAGCGGATGCTCTAGCCAAAGTGAGGTGGCTAGAAGGGTTCCTAGCCACAGATGTAGCCCACTGGTTGTACCAACGGTTGCAACATGTGGGGGCTAAGGCCATGTGGCCTGTGAGAAAACTATGGGACATACCAATTACATGGGCTCAGGTACAAGATGCTTGTGAACAGTGCCCCATCTGTGCATGGGACATCCTGAACCCCCGATGATGTCAACAGGAGTTTGGTCAAGTGCCCAGAGGACACATCCCTCTGACGTGATGGCAAGTGGATTACATTAGGCTGTTGCCAAAGGCCCAGGGTGCAGTGTGTGTACTCACTGTGGTTGAGACTGCTACTGGTTGTTCCAGCTTTTTGCCTGGCCTGGTGTGGCCATTGACTAGAGATACACTATTAAAGCGTCAACACGCATGTGTGACTTTTATGGTTGGCCCCTAGTCATTGAAAATGGTACGGACACCCATTTTGTACGACATGAAGTCCAAACCTGAGCCAAATGGATGTATATCCACTGGCACTTGCATAGTCCTTATAATACCTAGCCTGAAGGAATGATTGAAAGTTATAATGGGTTGTTGAAGAGACACTTGTGGGTCTCTACTGTCCCACTGGGTTTGAGGGCATGGGCCACCCGGTTATGGGAATGATAAGGAGTCTGAATGAGAAACCTCAACCTGGAGGACTGGCCTCAGTAGAAGCTCTGCAGCACTGGGTTGCAGCACCCATCCAATTACAGATTACCACATCTGAGGTATTGTTAAAACCTGAGCATGGATTGAATGGCAATATTTTGCTGCCTGCCTCTACCTGCCTGTGAGCAGGGGAGACAAGACAGTGGTCTTGGCCATGGAAGATACAAGCCCCATACTGTCGGTGGCTTGGTCTTATTGCTCCCTGGGTAAAAGGCTGTCGGCCAACTTGACAGTCACACCTTGGGTGACGGCCAGCTGGCCACTACAAGTGACTATCAAGTACCTGGGAACTTTTGGAAATGAACAACCTGAGAGCATTCTAAAGGGCACATTTGTTCTCTCACTCTGGCCTATAATGAGCTCTCTGGTACTATGTCATGTGTCCCAGCCAGGTGCAGAAACAAAGGAAGAGACAGTATGGTACTACCAACCTGGGCGGCTACTGTGCTCTCCAAGGATAAAAAGTATTTTGCCAACAGGGAGAGATTTACCTCTCCTGGTTCTGCTCTCTTCTCTCTCCTTCCACTCCTAGGCAGGTATGTGCCAATACCATGGTGGATTGAGCACACACCTACGTCACAGTCGCCAACGTCTCCAACTGCTCAACGACAAGTGGACAGCATGATGTGGTATCGAAACAACCACAGCCAGCCGTGACTGGGGTACTCTGTGTACACTGGGTGGAACTAGTTAATGAGTGAGGGAATCAAAATAAAGGGAATGGTCCCCTATTGTATTGAGACGCCAAATGGTACCTGCCCTCTGGATTGGGTGCCTCAGCCGTTGTGTGCCAATATAACAGTTGTTACTTCCCCCACACACTGGTGGACGGGATTGAAAACATCAGGAGCTGGTTCCCACTTTCCCCTTACCTCTTGGTAATCTCTGGGTGGTGCGGACACCGTGGTGGTTTTATCCCTTGGCCATTGTCTTGTCTGCTGCAGGTAATGTTGTAGTTAAAACACAAGTCACTACTTTGGCCACCCACACAGCTCGGGCTCTGAATCAGACTTGTACCACCTGGAGTCTGCTCACTGATGAAGTGGACCAAATAAAAAAGGTGATGCTGCATATCTGGATGGCCTTAGACACCCTAACCATAGCTCAAGGAGGAACCTGTGTGATCCTCCACACCCAATGCTGCGTATATATCCCAGACTACAAGAAAAATATCACCCAAGCCTTAGGAGGGCTGAACCAAGAGATATAGGCCATCCAACAACTAACTGGTGACCCCTTAAAGGAGTGGTAGGCCAACCTCTCCTCGACATGGCAATGGGTCCTTGCTGTCCTTGGGGTAGGGGCCTGTGTCTTGGTGACATGCCGTTGCTCCCAATATTGTTGCTGTGGGATGTGTGTACAAGGGTCCACTCTATTGTTATGGCTATCAACAAAATCCATGGCTAGATAAAGGAGGAACTCTGAAGGGGTGGAGTGTTGGATGAGGAGACTGACAAACAAAATGGATGCAGTCAGGCTCCCTCCCAGCAAGCTGTGCGGTTCCCGGGCAGCCTTAGCTACAACATCCCAGGTGGCCTTAGCTATAGCATCCCAGGTGGCCTTAGCTACAGCATCCCAGGTGACCTTAGATATAGCGTCCTATGTAACCTTAGATACAGCATCCTATACAACCTACAGATTGTGATTGATTATAGTACCTGGCCTTAAGCCACTATTATGCACCTAGTTATCAGAACAGCCCTGCCTGTGAGGCTGGGGCTAGCTGGAGCTGTGCCTGTGCTTTGCTGTGTTTTGTTATGCCTGAATAAAGCTATGTCGTATCTGCCTGTGGCTCCTTGGTCCAGACCCCTCTTCTCCAGCTATTCTCTCCCCTGACAAATGACCTTAGTCAGTCTCATGACTTTAATACAATCTATATTTACATGACTTACAACTTTATTTTCATTGTTTTGATCTCTCAACCGAGATCTAACTGCCAACCAGACACAGTCTCTTGAATATCTAATAGGCATATGAAACTCAAAATGTTTAATATTTTCAACCTCTATTTCCTTTCTTATCCATCTGAGTAAATATAACCAATATCTAACTCTTTGCTCAAACTCCAAATCTAAGAGTTGACCTTGACTTCTCTCTTTCCCTGTCAACCACATCAGCAGTCTTTTAACACATCCTATTCAGTCTACCTTTTAAATTTCCAGGCATATCTTGTATTCATCCACTTAACTTTATCTCCCCTGCCAACTTTTCTGTTTCTACTCTTGCCCTCATATATCCATTTTCCACACAGCAGGCTGAGTGTGATCTTTTAAAAACATAAATCAGTTTGTCTTCCCTTTATCTTTATCTTCTCTTCCCAAACAATTAAGTCCTAAAGTCATTAGGTTGGGCAGAACAAAGCAGATATTAATGGTAGAGAGGAGGGGAGATATTGGCCCAGAGCAGGATATAAGAAAGTGTTTCCATGGATTGACAGCCTTATGAGGGTGAGAAGTTATGAGGGAGCTGAAAATAAATGAAAGAATATCATGGGAATATCTGTGGAACGACATCAAGAAGTCTACCATATGTGTAATTGGAGTTCCAGAAAAGAAAAAAAATGTTGAAAAAATGGCTGAAAAAATTTCAAATTTGATGAACACTATAAACCCACAGATCCCAAGAACTCAATGAATATCATGCAAAATAAACATTTAAAACTCATACCAAGGTCCAACACAATCCAATTGCTAAAAGTCAACACTAAACAGGAAATATTAAAAGCAGTTGGAGAAGAAAATACACATTATATAGGCAGTAACAAAGACAAGAATGATAGCAGACTTCTAATGATAAACAATGCAAACAACAAATTAATGAAGCAATATCATTAAAATCCTGAAAGAAAAAAAAGTCTTATCAATCTAGAAATATACAAAGTAAAAATATCTGTCCAAAATTAAGATGTAGTAAAGGGTTTTTTAGACAAACAAAAGCTGGAAGACTATCTCTTACAGATAAGCACTGTAAGACATGTAAAAGAAAGTTCTTCAGAAAGAAATTTGGATCTATGCAAAAGAATAAAGTATGCTGGAAATGGTAATATGTGGATAAAAATAAAAGACTTTCTCATTTGAAATCTCTTTAAAAGATTATATACTGTTAACAAATAATAACAATAAATAATGGGGTTATACATATGTAGACATAAAATGCATAACTACAGTGGCACAAAGAACAGAAGGGGGAAATGGAAATATATTTTAAGATTCTTATGCTCTATGTGAAGAGGTATAATATTACTGGGAGGTAGGTACATTGTGATATATTAAAAATGTATATTGTAAACCCTAGAGAAATGACAAACACACATATAAAAATAAGAGGGTTGTCAAATAAACCAATAGTGGAAATAAAATGGAATAAAAAATACTTAATCCAGGAGAAAGCAGGAAACAAGGAGGAAAGAACAGATGGAATAAAAACAGATGGAATAAGTAGGAAACAACAAGATGATAGATTTGAACCCAACCATATTGGTAATGACACTAAACATAAGAGGTCCAAACACTCCAATTAAAAGGCAGAGATGATCACATTGGCTGAAAAAAGGAAGCCTCAATTAAATGTAGCCCACAAAAAAATGCATTTTAATTATAATTATACAAATAGGCTAAAAATCAAAGGATGAAAAAGATGGTTATACAATATGTTAGCTGAGCTAACACCAATCAAAAAAAGATTAAGTAACTATTTTAATATCAGACAAAACAGACTTAAGAGGGAGGGATATTATTAGGAATCAGGAAGGAAAATTCATAATTATTAAGTGGTTAATCTCAACAAAAGACTTATTAAACACAAAGGAGGAAAAACCAGACTGGCTACAACACCTTCATCAAGTAATCCTAATGAACATCTTCAGTGATGGGACATAATGATATTATCTGCTACTTGATAGTTTGCAAAGAGAAGAATACTATAACACTTCAGTGATATTCCTGCCAAAGGCTAATAATATAAACCTAATCATGAAGAAACATCATATAAAGCCAATTTGAGGGACATTCTAGAAAATAACTGGCCTGTTATTTTCGAAAATGTCAAGGTCATGAAAGTCAAAGAAAGATGAAGAACTGCTCTAGATTGAAAACGACTAGAGACATGACAACTAATAGCAACTCGTGTTTCTGATTTGGATCAGTTAGCTATGAGACATTATTGGGACAACTGACAAAACTTTAAGGAGGTATGAGGATTAGATGGCAGTAATATATTAGTGTGAATTTTCTGATTTTAATGGTTGTATTATGGTTGTGTATGAGTACACAGTATTAAATAATGATCAGATAGCAGATTACCAAATAAATCCCAACTGGTTCAGGGGAAAAAAATTCTTGTGTACTTACTACAAAAGAATTTGTGACTTTTTCAAAATAAAAACATATTAAGAAAAAGTAATCAGATTATGTTATTACAATGGCTCATTGTTGTATTTTAAATGAAACTTAACCTCTTTACTGTGGTCTACAAGTGATCTTCTAAGCTTGTTTCTTATTCCTCCCTCTTAAGTCTGTTTTCTTCTTCAATAATTATATTTCAGTCAATTTGTTCTCCTATTTATTCTTTGATCACATCAAGCTCATTAACAACTCAGTATTTCACTTGTGCCATCATTTTGTGACATCCTTCTCCTGGCTTTTCAGATGGCTGCCTTCTTATCCTTCAGATCTTGGCTCATATATCATCTCCTCAGAGAGACCTTTCCTGGCTATAATATCTAAAGTTATCTTTAACAGCATATAATGTAATGTGTATTTATATTCATTACATGTTTTATCTGTTGACAGTGATATGCTCAGAATTTAGCAAAATACAAGTGTAATAGCCCGCTGAAATGTGAAAGGGTTAAAGAATAATTAAAACCTGAAACTGGACAAAGGAAGTCCATAACTTAGGCCTAGTTTCTGGAACCCCTAACCACATTCTGTTAATCATGAAACTTGTAACAATGAGCTCATACGCTAACTGCCAATTTTAGCCTGTGTAACCCTGCTTGTTTGCGTGGCATGAAAAATAATCAATTGTATATAAGCTGAAAATTACTATTTAGCCATCGCCCATGGGAACACCGACTATTGCCCATGGGAACATAGGCGGTCACCCATAGGAACATAACATTCTGACACAAGCTTTCTGCTTCTGTACTTCCCGCTTGCACACCTGGCCAGTGGGTTGACAGGTAGTGAATAGGAGAAAGATGGACCTTTGTGTTTAAGACAGAATGAGGAATGGGATTTGGGGCTTAAAAACCTTGTATCTTGGCATTTCGAGGCTGCTCCTTTGCAAGGACAGCCGCCGGCTAATAAACTGTCTCCTGGTTAAGAGCACTCAAGTTGCGTCTGGTTATTCTGGACACAACACAAGAAATATTTTAAGAACTCAACACTTCTGAATAGGTGGATGAGTAAATAGTATTGATTATATATTAAAGTAATATCATCCTAAACTTGCAAATTTACCCCTAATCCATTCCCACTATCTCCTCTGGCCTCAAATGATTTTTATTTATTTATTTTCCTGTCTTTATTGAAATATAATAGACAACTAGTTGCCTGCATTTACATTGTACAATTCAATGAGATTTTTTTCAAATATAATTGGTACACAACACACTACCCTAAGCTGTACAGCATATTGATCAGAGATCCACGCAACTCTCAAAGCGCTCATCCCACCAAATCTATCACCCCTCCCCCCATATTCATTCCAACATTATTAACCATCTTTCACACTGCAAAATGCATCTGAGAGTCATTTATGTTATTGTTTACATCAGTATTTCCTTTTTGTTGCTGAGTAGTCTTCCATTGTATGGATACATCACAGTGTGCTTACTGATTCACCAGTTATAAGACTATTGAGTTGTTCTCAGGTTTTGAATAAAACCTCTGAAAACATTTATTTTTATTTTATTACTTTCTATCTTTAATTTTTATATTGGTTTCAGGTGTACAACATAGTTATTATAAATCTGGTGCCCATCTGACACCATACATAGTTATTACAATATTATTGACTATATTCTCTATGCTGTAATTTACATCCCCAGGACTGTTTTCATAACTGGCAATTTGCAAATCTTAATCTCTTCACTTTTTTCACCCATCCCTCTAACGTCTTCTCATTTGGCAACCAACAATTTGTTTTCCGGATCAATGAGTTTTTGTTTTGTTTGTTCTTTTATTTTGTTTTTTCAGATTCCACATATAAGTGAAATTATATGGCATTTGTTTTTCACTGTTTGACTTATTTCACTTAGCATAATACCTTCTAGGTCCACCCATGTTGTCACAAATGACAAAATTTCATTCTTTTCTATGACTGAGTAATATTCCATTGTATATATGTGCCATTTCTTCTTCATCCATTTATTTAATGATGGACGCTTTGGTTGCTTTCATATTTTGGCAATTGTATAATGCTGCAATGAACATAGGGATGCATGTATCTTTTTAAGTTACTGTTTTGGATTTCTTTAGATAAATACCCAGAAGTGGAACTGCAGGATCATATTGTAGTTCCAATTTTTTGAGGAACCTGCATACTGTTTCCCTTAGTGGCTGCACCAATTTGCAATCTCATCTACAGTGCATAAGGGTTTCCTTTTCTCCACATCTTGGCCAAACTCGTTTGTTGATTTGTTGATGACACAGTCATTCTGATAGGTGTGAGATGGTATTTCATTGTGGTTTTAATTTGCAATTCCCTGATAATTAGTGGCGTTCAGCATCTTTTCATCTGTTTATTGGCCATCTGTATGTCCTCTTTACAGAAATGTCTATTCAGGTCCTCTGCCCATTTTTCAGATTTTTTTTATGTTAAGTTGCATGAGTTCCTTACATATTTTGGATATTAACCCCTTATGGCATGTATCATTGGTGAATATCTTCTCCCATTCAGTACGTTGTGTTTTCATTTTGTTGGTTTTTTTTGTTGTGTAAAAACTCTTTAGTTTGATGTAGTCCCATTCGTTTAGTTTTTTTTCCTTTGGTTTCCCTTGCCTGTGGAGATGTTTCCAAAAAATATTCTAAGAGTAATGTTAAAGAATTTACTGCCTACGTTTTCTTCTAGGAGTTTTGTGGTTTCGGGTCTTACATTCATGTCTTTAATTCATTTTGATTTTTTTTTTGTATATGGTGTAAGAAGGAGGTTGGCTTCATTTTTTTGCATGTATCTGTACAGTTTTCCTCAAACTACATATTGAAGAGACTGTCTTTACCCCATTTATTTTTGCTTTTTTTGTCATAGGTTAAATGACCATATAGGCATGGGTTTGTTTCTGGGCTCTCAATTCTGTTCCATTGATCTATGTGTCTGTTTTTATTTAAGTACCACAGTGTTTTGATTATTATAGCCTTGTGTATAGTTTGATATCAGGTAGTGTGATACCTCCAACTTTGTTCTTGCTCAAAATTGCCATGGCTATTTAGGGTCTTTTATGATTTCATATAAATTTTAGAATTATTTTTTTTAGTTCTGTGAAAAATGCCATTGGTATTTTGATAGAGATTGCACTGAATCTGTAGATTGCTTTGGTTACTATGGACATTTTAAAGATGTTAATTCTTTCTATCCATGAGCATACTATATCCTTCCATATATTTGTATCTTTTATAATTTTTTCTTCAATGTCTTACAGTTTTCCTAGTACAGGTCTTTCACCTCCTTGGTTAAATTTATTTCTAGCTACTTTATTCTTTTTGATGCAATTGTAAGTGGGATTGTTTTCTTAATTTCTCTTCCTGATAGTTATTGACGTATAAAAATGCAACCCACTTCTGAATACTAAGTTTGTATCCTGCTACTTTACTAAATTCATTCACTAGTTTTAACAGTTTTGGGGTGGATTCTTTAGGGTTCTTTACGTGTGGTATCATATAAATAATGCAAATAATGACAGTATTACTTCTTTTCAAATCTGGATGTATTTTATTTCATTGTCTTGCCTGATTGCTGTGGATGGGACTTCCAATACTATGCTGAATAAAAGTGGTGAAAGTGGACATTTTTGTTGTGTTCCTGATCTTGAAGAAAAAGCTTTTAGCTTTTTCATTCTTGAGTGTGATATTAACTGTGGTTTATCATATATGGCTTTTATTATGTTAAATTATGTTCCCTCTATTCCCACTTTGCTGAGTTGTTTTTTTCAGAGTCAAAAGGAAAGTTTATTAGAAAAGGGATAACACTTTACAGACAGAGTGTGGTCTCCTCTCAGAGGCAGAGAGTGAGAGGGACAGTGAGAGAGACAGTGAGAGAGACAGTGTAAAGGCACTGAGAGGGACCTGCTGAGAGTTTTTTTAAAATCATAAATGAATATTATTTTGTCAAATGCTCTTTCTGCATCTATTGATATTATTATATATTTTTTGTCTTTAATTTTGTTTATGTGGTGTATCAAATAAATTTATTTTGAGATATTGAACCAATCTTACATTCTAGGAATAAATTTCACTTAATCATATTGGTCATGGTGTATGATCATTTTTTAATATATAGCTGAATTCAGTTTCTATTTTGTTGAGGATTTTTGCATCTATATTCATCAGGGATATTGGTCTATTTTTTTGTTTGTTTTATTTTTCTTTTTTTGTAGTGTCTATCTGGTTTTGGTATCAGGTTGGCCTTGTAAAATGAGTTCAGGAACTTTCCCTCTTCTTCAGTTTTTTGAAATAGTTTTTGAAGGATAGGTATTAATTCTTTGGATGTTTGGTAAAATTCACC
>NW_011889334.1:177060-183222 GCF_000151845.1 Pteropus vampyrus | reverse complement strand
AGCTTTTTCATTCTTGAGTGTGATATTAACTGTGGTTTATCATATATGGCTTTTATTATGTTAAATTATGTTCCCTCTATTCCCACTTTGCTGAGAGTTGTTATTTTCAGAGTCAAAAGGAAAGTTTATTAGAAAAGGGATAACACTCCACAGGAGTATGATCTCCTCTCAGAGGCAGAGAGTGAGAGGGACAGTGAGACAGACAGTGAGAGAGACAGTGAGAGAGACAGTATAAGGCACTGAGAGGGACCCTGAGTGTTCAGGGAATTCAGTTTATATATCATTCTTTAGTTCCCATTTCTTTTGATATGAACATACAGTGAGGAAGGGGAAGAGTATGTAGTGTGAAAAGGTAAGAATATGTAGAGTGAAAGGCCCGCTGGCAGTTCCTAGCCTTTAATCCATAGGTTCTCCATAGTTTTAGCCATAAGGAATGACTCTCGGTTCCTGTTTCCCCTTCAAAGGTGTGGAGAATGGGTTGTTAGCAATCCCAGCAGACATCTTCCTTTGTTCTGCAGGTGTCCTGGCCTGGCTGAAGGGCTGATTAGCATATTGCAGTCTCTGATTGTGGCTTGATTAGCATTTAATACTCTTGCCTCATCCTTACATTATTCTCCCCTCAGAGGTTTTATTCCCTCATTCTTAAGGGGATGTTGAAGGAGGAAGGTCTGTCTTCTGTAACTTCTTCGAAGATGAGATAGTCAGTGCTTGTAGATCATGCCTACTGGAAATAAAAATCTCTGAAAGCCTATTCTAAGGGCCTCAGAGGCAGAGAACGTGAGGTTGTTCCAGCATGTAGAAGTTGCATGAAGCCTTGTAGCCTAGAAGATATAAATTTAGCAAACGATTGAAAAGACAAATGCCAAAATTAATAGTAGAGGTAATTGACAATGAAGTTACTTTTTCATGGCAGTTTGTTAATTCAAGGTAAAGATATCTAGTGAAAGTAAATTGAATCCTTTTGAAGGGAGAGTAGTGGCATAGACACCAGGCTAAAAGAATAATTATTCAGAAAAGTTCTCTGATTCCCTAGGACATATGGACTTATCTATTTTCTGGAACAAGAGCTTAAGATCTTCCATGGGGTCACAGGAATAGGTCACATTTTCCAGTTCATTTTCTGGTGGTACCTGTGAGAACTCATAAGAAACTGGCTTAATTTGATATAAATATACCTAACTGTTGATTCCTTGTAATTTGACAGCAGTTGGGGAACTTAATAAAACTTGGTAGGGCCCTTTCCATTTGCATTGAGGGATGACTTTCAGTAGATCGCAGGGAGGGAGCTTATCTGCTCCACAGGAAATCCTGACATAGAGGTGAGTTGTCTTAGAATGGTCTAGCCTTAGGTTCCCCACAAACATGCTTTGTGTGATGGGCAAGGGGGCTGCCCCCTTTTTAGCTGCACCTCATTTCCTGGGGTGAGGCGCTCTCCGCACTGGACCCTGGTCCTGATGAGTGGCGGAAAATTTCATTGCTGGTCCGGGTCTCACAATGGGAAAAGTAAATTATTTTAAATTAGGCTGGCTATTTATTCTTGTCACAGTGCAGTTAGCATTGGAGAGAGGCCCATGGGATAAGCCAGGACAGAGTAGATAGCTCTAATACCTAGTAAAAATTCAGTTTTTCCATATTGAGGGTGACCTGAGGCTTCACTGTTGTGATTGCAACAGATTTCCGTAGGATTTGAGCTGGTGAGTGCAAGGATCTCCATTGTTGGAGAAGGGAGCAGCCCTCTCATGAGAGGATTGCTATGAAGTGAAAAGGCTTAGGAGGTCCACCCTCCCTGGCTTCGCAGGGCTGGATGGACGCTTGCCCTTCCAGTACCCTTCCTTCTTGCAGTTTGCACATTGATTATGCCCCAGTCCTGATGAAGTCAATCATGGCTGACCAAGATGGAGGCCCTCCAGGACTGAAAGGTTTTTATTGCCTAGGGTCACCTTGAGATGGTTCCTGTATCATAACAGCTACAATTTATGGCTTTTGGTATTCTGCTTCCTTTTCTCTCTGGTTCCAGTTATTAAATACCTTAAAGACCTCTGGCACCAAGGCAGCCTGCGGAGTTAAAGGTCTAGGCCCCAACTTTTGGAGCTTCCTTTTGAATACTGGGTACAGCCCAAGTTGTGAAATGTATAGCTAGGAGTGTCTGGCCCTCAGACTTTAGGCCAACGTTAGTATATTCTTAAAAGCCTCAGAAAACTGGTTAAGGCAACATAAAACACAGAAAATTATTTTGATGAAGCATGGAATTCTTGTTTTCTACTCAGAAAAATTTTCCATAATATTAGTAGCAGACTAAAACAATAGTCTAAGAAACATTAAAACACAACTCTAATTTCATATCAGCTTACTTTTGACATTTAAATTTCCAATCTTGTTTAGCTTAATCACATAAAATTTCCTCTCAGGATTTCTCTTCACAAACCTACAACTTTCCTCGTTCCTTCAGTTTGCCTCTTTTCACTCATTCAGAAATAACCGACCCTAAGACAAATACCTTCCCTTCGATTCCCTTCATCATATATCTCCATACTTTATACCTTCTGTTGCCCAAACCATACATTTTCCTTTTCACCATAATTAGAATTCTTAACTCAACCAACATATTACATATAACACCAATGAATACAAATCAGAGGTCATGCACAGACTCTTATTATTTCCCCATCACCTATATTTTTAACTTCCCTGGGGGTGTATATCTAGTTTCCTCAGGGAGAAATGGAATAGATGGGGTCCCCAGAGAACTTGGTCCCCCCTCAGAGTCTGAGGGTGAAGAGTTAGGAGAAAATTTCTGATTATTTTGAGATCTCCGGGAAGGTGCTCTTATGATTGGGCCATTTAATAAGTCTGGGTAAAGGAGAATAGAAGCTTGTACATAGGGCACTTCTTCCCACTTTTTCTGTTTCTTGCAAAGATCTAATTGTAGAGCAATATTGTAGTTTAGCAAACCATTTACAGGCCGAACTTATTGGTCTCTCTATCATCCTTAGTTTGGAAGGGGGAGGGGCACCTACGGGTCCTCTCTGGGAGGAATTGCTGCAGCACGTTTCACTGACGGCTGGGCCAAGGGGCTGTGTTCCTGCCTTCCCTGTGGGGCACAAGCTGGGAAGTGCCCTGGCCACTGGGGAGGAAGAAGAAAAAATATTCCTCCCTTACTGGGAGTTGAACATGGGCACCCTGGGTAAAAGCACTGAACCTTAACCCCAAGATACCAAGGAACACAATCCTAGCTGTGCCTGAATCTAAAAGTGCGTTACTCCATTCCCTAGAGGAGTGCACATGCCCCCTGTGGCTAGGTGCCACCTGGAAAGGTAGAAGGGGGAAAGGGGACAGCAGCATGGGTCTGGGTCTGCTGCTGCTAGAAGGGAAGGGGCAAATGCAGTAGGGGTCTGGGCCAGTCACTGCTATGAGCATGCATGCATGCACAGGGGTTTACCTGTGCCTCCAACAGAGATGCAGGCAGGGGTCCCCAGCTGCCAGAGGGGAACAGCAGCATGGGTCTGGGCTCACAGCTGCCCCAAGTGTTTGCAAGGATTTACCTTCGGTTCCAAGGGGGAGAGACAGAGAGACACAGAAATTCAGGGATAGCATCAGAAGCCTAGCTTTTCAGGAGGAAAAACTACCTTCAAGTCTCGTACTGTAGGGGACACAGACCAGGGAACCTGATGCAATCAGGGCTGTCCGGTCTGGTGCTCAGCTCTGAGCTATTTGGGCCCACTCTAAGATTGCTTCAGCGTCCCGGAGCCAATCAAGAAATGAGGACAGGACAGATAGGAAATGAGTTAGGAGTTTCTAACAAGGACCCTGTAAGGACCCTGACTTCTTCCCACTAGAGTTCCCACTGGAGAAAGGAAGGAAGGAGGAAAAGCTTAAGGGGTAAGGTTGGGGAGTAAGCCCAGGCAAGCTTCAGCAGCCCACTGCTTCCCCAGTTGCAAGACCCCAGCGAAAATGAGAGCAAGGGGTCAACAGAGGATTCCCAATGAGGCTTTCTCTTCCTGTTGTGGCAAAAAGGTGCTGCACAGTTTTTCAATTTGGAGTTTGGATGGGGTCCCTCAGCCGGTCTACTCTGCAATTCAGATGGAGACGCCAAGCCATGGAAGTTGGAGGAAGAAAAGTAGGAAAAGTAGACAGGACCTATGGACTCCTGCTTGGTTAGAGAACAAGTCTCTCACCAGCCCCCTAGAAACAGTACCAACTGTTTGCCCAAGGCCAATTGATCTGCACAGCATAGGGAAATGAATCCCAGCCGCTCTCAGATGAGAGGAGCCATGGCAAACTTGGGTGGGACGAGTTTATGTCCTTTGGTTCCTTCATGGTTAGCCAGAAAAAATGATGCAGGATAGTACAAATTTCCTCTAGTAGTGGGGAGACAAAGCCCTGCATCAAGAGAAGAGAGTCCTTTGGCAGAAAGTACAGAAAGAATTTAACACACATGCCAAAGTTAAGAGTCAAAAGGAAAGTTTATTAGAAAAGGGATAACACTTTACAGACAGAGTGTGGTCTCCTCTCAGAGGCAGAGAGTGAGAGGGACAGTGAGAGAGACAGTGAGAGAGACAGTGTAAAGGCACTGAGAGGGACCTGCTGAGAGTTTTTTTAAAATCATAAATGAATGTTATTTTGTCAAATGCTCTTTCTGCATCTATTGATATTATTATATATTTTTTGTCTTTAATTTTGTTTATGTGGTGTATCACATAAATTTATTTTGAGATATTGAACCAACCTTACATTCTAGGAATAAATTTCACTTAATCATATTGGTCATGGCATATGATCATTTTTAAATATATAGCTGAATTCAGTTTCTATTTTGTTGAGGATTTTTGCATCTATATTCATCAGGGATATTGGCCTATTTTTTTGTTTGTTTTATTTTTCTTTTTTTGTAGTGTCTATCTGGTTTTGGTATCAGGTTGGCCTTGTAAAATGAGTTCAGGAACTTTCCCTCTTCTTCAGTTTTTTGAAATAGTTTTTGAAGGATAGGTATTAATTCTTTGGATGTTTGGTAAAATTCACCTGTGAAGCCATCTCATCCAGGGCTTTCGTTTGTGGAGAGGTATTTGATTATCGATTTGATTTAGTTAGTAGTTATTGGTCTGTTCGGATTTTTTTTCTGATTCAGCCTTGGAAGATTATATATTTCTATAAATTTACCCATTTTTTCAGGTTTTACAATTTGTTGGTAAATAACTGTTCACAGTATTTCCTGATAATCCTTTGTATTTCTTTGATGTCTCTTTTCATCTTTCATTTCTTATTTTAATTATTTGGGTTCTCTATCCTTTTTCTTGATGTGTCTAATAAAAGATTTATCAATTTTGTTTATCTTTTCAAAAAATCAGCCTTTGATTTTATTGATACTTTGTATATATTTTTAGACTCTATTTTCCTTATTTTTACTCTGATCTTTGTTATTTCCTTTCTTCTACTCATTTTTGTTTTTCTTTTTCTAGTTCCTTTTGGTGTAAGGTTAAATTATTTATTTGAGATTTTTCTTGTTTCTTGAGAGAGGACTGTATTGCTATAAATTTACCTCTTAGAGCTGCCTTGGCTGTGTCTCACAGATATTGAGTCATTGTGTTTTCATTTTCATTTGTCTTAAGATGTCTTTGATTTCTTCCTTAATTTCATTGTTAACCCATTCATTATTTAGTAGTATGTTATTTAGCCTCCACCTGTTTGTTTTTCAGTTTTCTTCTTGTAATTGATTTCTAGTTTCACACCATTATGATTGGAGGACATGCTTGATATGATTTCAGTCTTCTTAAATTTATTGAGACTTGTTTTGTGGCCTTACATGTGGTCTATTCTGGAAAATATTCCATGTGCACTTGAAAAAAATGTATATTCTATTGCTTTTGGGATGAATGTTCTAAAAACATCTAGTGAATCCATCTGGTCTAATGTGTCATTTAAGGCCACTGTTTCCTTGATGATTTTCTGTCTGAATGATCTATCCATTGATGTCAATGAGGTATAACCAAATTACTGTCAATCTCTTCTTTTATGTCTGTCAATATTTGCTTTATATATTTTGGTGCTCCTCCGTTGGGTACATTAATGTTTATGAGAGTTATATCCTCTTGTTGGATTGATCCCTTTATCATCATAAAATGTTCTTTTTTTTGTCTCCTATTGCAGTCTTTGTTTTAAAGTCTC
>NW_011889334.1:169782-177010 GCF_000151845.1 Pteropus vampyrus | reverse complement strand
TAAAATGAGTTCAGGAACTTTCCCTCTTCTTCAGTTTTTTGAAATAGTTTTTGAAGGATAGGTATTAATTCTTTGGATGTTTGGTAAAATTCACCCGTAAAGCCATCTCATGCAGGGCTTTCGTTTGTGGAGAGGTATTTGATTATCGATTTGATTTAGTTAGTAGTTATTGGTCTGTTCAGATTTTTTTTCTGATTCAGCCTTGGAAGATTATATATTTCTAGAAATTTACCCATTTTTTCAGGTTTTACAATTTCTTGGTAAATAACTGTTCACAGTATTTCCTGATAATCCTTTGTATTTCTTCGATGTCTCTTCTCATCTTTCATTTCTTATTTTAAGTATTTGGGTTCTCTATCCTTTTTCTTGATGTGTCTAATAAAAGATTTATCAATTTTGTTTATTACTGTCAATCTCTTCTTTTATGTCTGTCAATATTTGCTTTATATATTTTGGTGCTCCTCCGTTGGGTGCATTAATGGTTATGAGAGTTATATCCTCTTGTTGGATTGATCCCTTTATCATCATAAAATGTTCTTTTTTTTGTCTCCTATTGCAGTCTTTGTTTTAAAGTCTCTTTTGTCTTATATAGGTATTGCTACTCCAACTTTTTTTCGTTTCCATTTGCATAAAATAGATTTATCCCTCTCTTTACTTTCAGTCTGTGTGGGTCTTCTGATCTGAAGTGGGTCTCCTATAGGCGGCATATGTTTTTGATTGGAAGATTTAGTCCATTTCCATTTAAAGTAATTATTAATAGATATGTAATTATTGCCACTTTATTAATTGTTTTATGATTGTTTTTGTAGTTCTTCTCTGTTCTTTCCTTATTTTCTTGCTTTCTCCTCTTGTGTGTTGATGACTTTCATTAGTGTCATGTTTGGATTCTTTTCTTTTTATTTATTGTATATTTCTTGCAGATTTTTGTTATTGTGGTCACTGTGTGCTTCATATATGTCTATGTTTAATTTAGTCTGGGAAACTCTTTATCTCTCCTTTGAATCTAAATGATTGCTTTGCCAGGTAATCTTTGTCGCAGGTCTTTGTTTTGAATATTTTGTGTCACTTTCTCTGGCTTGCAAAGTTTCTGTTGAAAAATCATCTGACAGTCTTATGGGAGATCCCTTATATGTAGCTAACTGCTTTTCTCTGGCATTTTTAAGATTATCTCTTTGTGTTTAGCCTTTGGCATTTTAGTTTTGGTGTGTCTTGGTGTGAGCCTCTTTGAGTTCATCTTGTTTGGGATTCTCAATGCTTATTGGATTGCATGTCTATTTCCTTCATCAGGTTCAGTGGTTTTCAGTTCCTTGCTCTCTCTCTTCTCCTTCTGGTACCCCTTATGCAAATGTTGGTATGCTTGATGTTGTTCCAAAGGTTTCTTAAAGTATCTTCATTTAAAAAAATTCTTTTATTTATTTTTTGCTGTTCTGATTGGATATTTTCTGCTACTTTGTCTCTTGGTTCACTGATTTAATCCTCTGGTTTATCTAATCTGCTGTTGATTCCCTCCAATGTATTCTTCATTTCTGATTGGTTCTTTTTAATGGTTAATATCTCTTTGTTAAGTTTCTCACTGAGTTCATCTATACTTCCCATAAGTTTATTAAGCATTCTTAAAGTCAGTGTTTTGAACTTTGTATCTGATAGATTGCTTGTCTCATTTAGTTCATTTTCTGGAATTTATTTCTGTTTTTTCATTTGGGGTGTATTTCTTTTTCTCCTCATTTTGACTGCCTCCTTGTGTTTGTTTTTATATATTAGTTATATCTGCTATGTCTCTCAGTCTTGACAGGGTTGCCTTATTTAGAAGGTATTCCAGTGGTGCCTAGTGGCACAGTCTCCCTAGTCACCTGAGCTGGGTACTCCAGGAATGTTCTTTGTGTGGGTTGTGTGTGCCCTCATGTTGTAGTTGAGCCTTGATTGCTATGTGTAGAATTGACCCTCAGGCTTCCAGGCTATGAGGGCTGGCTGTGGCTATAGCACATAAGCTGCTGTGCAGGGACTGACCCCCAAAACAGAAGTTATTTTAGTGGGGCTCTGGTGCCAACTGAGTCTGCCTTTTAGGTCTGTTGTATGTGGAGCTAACTGGGTGGTGCTCTTGTGTGGTCTGAAGCTGGCCACCAGGTAGTTTTGTTTTGGAGGCTCTTGGGAGGGGCTCCGGTGCTGTTCAAAGTCAGCCACAAATTGTGCCCAGCTTGGGGTTTCTTAGTAGGAGCTACAAAGTGATCTGTGGTTGGTTGCCACTTGTGCTGGGCATAAAGCCATTTGAGAGAAACTATGCTGTGAACTGAGGCCAACTGCTACTAGTGTTGGGCTTGGGACTCTTTGGTGGGCACCACAATGTGAACTGAGGCCGGCTACCTCTTGTGCCTGGTTTGTGGCCACTTAGTTGAAGCTATGTTCCAGGCCAGCACTGGTTGCCATTTATGCCAGGCTTGGGGCCACTTGATCAGAGTCACAATGGAAGTTGAGATGGGTCACTTAGCAAGAGGTACAGTGTACACTGAGGCCAGTTGCTGCTTGTTTGGGGTTTGTGGACCTTTGGAGATTTTAGGAAAGACCACAGTGCTAGCTGAGGCAGGTTGTTTGTGTGGAAAAGCCACTGGAAGTGGTTTGGGCCAAGAGTGTGAAGTGGGTGGGGTGGGTTCTCAGAGAACCACCAGGGTGGGGTGAACCATGTTAGCCAGGTTAATAAAGAGATCAGATTTGGCACCTACCTGTGCTAGGCTAGCTGGGTGGGGGAAATGTTCAACAAAGGAACAGTGGCATCTGTCAGCACTTCTATCCCCAGAGAAAGCTGCCCTGACCTCTGTCCCTCCATCCTTTGCCCTGAAGCTAGCCAGTTCAGTTCCTTCTTGTATGTCCCTGATACTCTTTGAGCTGCCACCCTTGCACGGGAGCCCAGAGCGAGTGAGTCCGAGTAGCAAGTCCCTGCACAGCCCCTCAAGAGGAACACCTGGGACTCCAGCAGCCCTTTGTATTACTCAGATCTGACCCTTGCTGGTTTTCACAGCCAGGTGTTATGGGGACTCCTCAGCACTGGTGTCTAAGACTGGAAGCCCACTGTGGGGCTAGGACCTCTCACTCCTCGGGGGAGATCTTTATAGCTGAGATATCCCTTCTGATTCTTAACTGCCACACTGTGGGTGTAGGACCTGCCTGTTCTGTGTCTCGGCCTCGCCTACTGGTCTTGTCGTGGCTTCCTCTTTATATCCTTAGTTATAGGATTTCTGTTCAGCTAGTCTCCAGGTGGTTCTCAATGATAGCTGTTGTATAATTTATTTACATTTTTGATGTGGTTATAGGAGGAGATGAACACAGCATTTACCCACTCTGCCATCTTGAAAATGTATAAATACAGTTTTTTTTGTGTGTTGGACTACATTTTAAAATTTGATAAGAATAGTATTGTGCGAGACAAAATCATTGTTCTGAGAGCAAAATAGAGAATCAAAAACAGTATGATTACTTGAACTAATTTTTTTAAAAAATGACTCTAATAAGGTGGGAATAAAACACAGAGTCACAGAGGAAGAGAGAAAACATATCCATATAAAGAAAGAATATACATATTTTAATAATAAGCTATCTAGGACTATAAAGAAGTATAGGGCACATCTAATAGAAAGAATAATGCTGATTTTTATAATCCATAAAAAGCAGAAATTGATATTGAAGAGGAAAATTAAAAGAGAGATGGAAAATACTGTTATATTTGATTACAAAATTTTTATGAATATTCCAGTGAAACCCCAAGCATCCCTACAAACTCCAATCATGACTGGCACAATAAGTGTCATGGTCTTTCTGAGCACAGAAAATAAGAAAAATGACAACTCCCTGGACCAATCATGGCTTTTACCACAGCCACTGAAGAATTTAAGACAATTATAGTGTCCACTAAAGTCTCTGGGACAACGGCAATGTCTGTGCCATCCACAGCCACCACAATGCTCATTGAGATTATCACAGCATCTGTGCACACCAAATTATTCAGCATAATCTCTAAAAGCTCCAAGGCCTCCATGATAACATCTATGCCCACTACAGTTTCCTTCACAGCCTCAGGAACTGCTGCAGAGTCTATATCAACAATGGGCTTCATCACAGTCTCTGAGATCGCCTTGATCTCCACCACAGGACCTGTGCCCACCATAGCCTCCATTACAGTCTCTGAGACCATCATGGCCCCCATGACAACATCTGTGCCAACCACAACCTCCACCATAAACTCTGAGAGAAATGTGGTACTGTTAGCCTCTACCATAGACTCTGAGTCCTCCACCACAGCGTCTCTGACCATGACAGTTTCTACTCTAGTCTCTACCATAGTTTCTGAAATCAACACATCTTCCATTATGTCTGTGTCCATCACAGACTCTACCTTAGGCCCTAAGAACACTACATTTTGCCACCATTGCTAAGACCACTAGAGCCTTCAGTTGACACTCTGAGGACACTCTGGCCTCCATTACAGCCTCTGAGACAATGACAGTTTCCACTAAAGCCTCTGGGATACCTGGACAGTCTGTGCCCTCCACAACTACTGCAATGCCTGCTGAGACCACCACAGCATCTGTACCCCCCACACCTACCACCATAACATCTGTGCCTACTATAGCCTACATCATGGCTTCTGATCCACCACAGCCTTTACTACAATATTTGAGTTGACCTTGCTCACTATTACAGTTTCTGTGCCCACCACTTTCTTCATGATAACTTCTGTGCCCACCATAAGCCTTATCACAGACTTTGAGACCTCCACAGGCTTCGAAATGACTACAACCATCACCACAACCTCTAAAGTCACCACACTCTCTACCACAACATCTGTGACCACCATGACCTCTACCATAACCTCTGATACAACCATAGCTTCCCCCACAACTTCTGAGACCATCATGACATCTACTATAGCCTCTGAGACATTGAAAGATTTCACCAAAACCTTTGTGACACCTGGACATTTTGAGTCCTCCACAACTACTGTAATGCCTGTGAGATAACCACGGCATTTATGCCCACCACATCTACCCCCATAACACCTGTACGCACTTCATTTACACAATTGACTCTGAATCCACCACAGCCACTACCTCAACATCTGAGCTAATTTTGCTTACTATTAAAGTTTCTGTGCCCATCACAAACTCCATCACAGACTCTGAAAGCACCAGAGGTCCTGAGTTGACTGTGGCTTCCTCTTCAGCCTTGGAATCCACTATGGCCTTCACCACAGCCTCAGAGACTACCACATCCTCTACCAAAACATCTGTATCCACCACAGTCACCACCACAGTCTCTGAGACAATTATAGTCTCCACCGAAGCCTCTGTGAAAACTGCTGAGCAGATGCCCTCACAGCCACCACAATGTCAATGGAGACAAACACATCTGCACCCACTACTGCTTCGAGCTCAGTCTTTGAGACTCCTACAGGCTCCTAGACAATGCCTGTTCCCATCCTGGCCTCACCACAGTCTATGAAAGCACCACAACATCCACAGAACATCTGTGCCCACGGCAACCTCCACTTTGATCTCTAACTCTGCTTTGGGACCCACCATAGTATCTGAGACCACCACGTCCTCTGTAATAACAACTGTGTCCACAACAGCCTCCACCACTGACTCTAAGAACACAGCATTGCCAGAGACCACCATGGCCTCTATCACCAACTCAGACCACGAGAGCTGCGAATGCAGCCTCTGATACCACTACAGTGTCCACTGAAACCTCTGCAGGGTCTGTGCCCCACACAGCCACCACTATGCCCACCGAGACCATCACAGCCTCCTCTAGGGCCTCTGATAGCAGCACATCCTCCATGATAACATCTGTGCCCACCACCGTATTTACCAATGACACCACCATGAGCTCTGAGACCACCAGGGCTTCTATCACAGCCTCAGGGACCTGTGGGCACAGACACTGTAGAGTCTGTGCCCACCAAGGTTTCCACCTCAACCTCTGAGGCTGCTGTGCACTTCTCCACAGCTTCTAACAGTACCACATCTCTATCAAAACACCTTCTGAAACCACCACAGTGTACACTATGGCCTCTGAGACCACCGTAGGCTCTGACCTCTCCATGTCTTTCACCACAGACTATGAGACGCCTACTGCCCCCACAACAGTGTCTGTGCCCACAACAGCCTTGACCACAGTCTCTGAGAGGACTGCAGAGTCTTTGTCCACCACGCGCTCGGATACCACCAATGCTTCCACTGCAAGATCTGAGACCAGCATGGCCTACAGTCCAGCTTCTGAGGTCACTTCAGAGTCTGTTAGCAGCATGGTCTCCCCCACAGCCTCTGAGTCCACCATGCCATTCACAACAATATCTGTGACCACCACGGCCTCCCGTACAGGCTCTGATACCATCAAGTTCACCACAGCCTCCTCACCAACCTCTCAGCTCTCCATAGACTTTTCAACTTTTTCTGTGGCCGCTACAAACAACACCACAGTTTCTAAGACCCTTACTATCCCAATGGTCTCAACACAACCTCTAAGAACCCCACAGGCTCCTTCTCAGCATCTGTGCCCACCATATTCTCCTCCACAGCTTCTGGGGACACTGAGGCTTCCACCTCACCTTCTGGGCCCACCATAGCCCCGGAGGTCACCACAGCCTTCACTTTGACCTCATCACACCTCTTGGCCTCTACCTCCACCTCTGAGGCCACAGCGGTCTCCACCAATGTCCTTGTACCTCTCACAGACTCTTTCACCACCTTGGGATCCACCAAGGCCACTGACTTTTCTACTCAATCCATCACCAACATAGTTGTATGAAGTAATACCTGCCACATCTCCTCTAAGCATGCACATTCAACTCCAGTGACAACCACCACCTTTTCACCCGTTTCTATCATTTATACTCCAGACTCTTGTCAACTCACCACATATTAGCTATAATTCATTCCCTCTTCTTTAGTTTTAATTATTTCTACTCTAGCCTTACCTCCTTTTGTTTAGTGTCCATTATTTCTTTCCCAATCAGAAACACTCCTTTGCAAATATCTCCCTACCATGAGTTAATGATAACCCATCACTTCCACCTACAGCAAACTCACCTCAACTCTGTTGACAGCCATTTCAGTTTGTCAGATACTCTCACTTCTGTGCCAAGTAGAATCAGCTCTATTTCACCTGTGACACCTGTGACACCACTGCATCTTCGATGTCTTGAGCCCTGGTCCAAGGATTGCAAACTACTTTT
>NW_011889334.1:129001-169037 GCF_000151845.1 Pteropus vampyrus | reverse complement strand
AATAGATCCTCTGCTTCTGCATGAATCATGGTCACACTTCTTTAATCTTCTGCCTCCACGATCACCACTGGATATATTCTACCTTCTCTTCTCTAAGACACTCACCTCTATTCTGGGGACCATGGCCTCTGGTGAATCCCTTTCTACTATCCCTCCCACCACAATATCTCTCCTCCAACCACCACTGCCATTGGTGTGTTAGATTCAACCTTTCTGCTCTAAATATACCTCTCTTCCTTTTAATTATCTCCCCTACAAATTCAGCATATTGTGTGACCTTTTTCCTAGGCACCAGGACCACTGGAAGCAGACCAACTTCCCGCATCTCTATCACCACTGGAATGGAGTCTGTAACCATTGCTACCAACAAAACCATCCCTGTAATAGCCCCGAATTCCTCTGGCCCAGCTCCATTCACTATGGGAACATCGTCTACCACCTCTGTCCCAGATCTGTTCTGAGCACACTCACCTCGATTTTGTTAATCACCACGATTGTGTTAGATCATCCCAGGTACCAGGACCAACAAGAAGCGATCTGCCCTTCAACTGACCTCTTCTCCTGGAACCAGCACCAACTTTCATAAAACAGGGTCAGTCCCCACGGGCATACCGTATTTAGTGAGAGCCACATGCCAACACATGTGACTAAATCAAGTGTACATTTGCAGCCTTGGTCAGTTGGGCTGTTAGTGGGACTGAGTTTTTGCCTGGTGAGTATAAAGATAAGTGAATAGAGGAGCTTGCCAAGAAGGTAGAGGATGAATGAGAGTAGAATTTATGTTAAGAGTGCTCTGAGTATCCCAGAAATAGAGAGGAGAATAGGTTCCTTCACTAGGAAGAATAGAATCACTTATTATGTTGCAAAGACCAGGGAGAATGACTGAGTCAGAGCATGTGTTTGAAGTAAAGTAGAAAAAGAAAAATGAAAAGATGAAGTTGTGGGCCAAAGGAAAATAAAATAATGTAAATGGGGGGAGAAACAGAAAGAAGGTATTTAAAGAAAATCATGTCTCTTATTAAAACAAAATCTAGAAGTTAGAATATTCTTTGCACTGGAAGAAGAATCTCCAAGGACTGAGGCATCTTAGGCCCTCAGACTGTTCACTTATTTCCATCACAAATTTTAGTGCTATGTATTCCTGAGTACTTCTTCCTTTCTGGTCTTTTGTACAGATAGAGATGAAGGGTCTGGTCTTGGTTCTCCACAGCTCAGCTGATAAACTAGAATCATCAAAACATTTCACCAAATCTGAGAGAGAAGGATAGTGAAATAAACATAAAACAGGAAACAACAATGTTCAGCCTTCTGAAGCACAGGTCTTACATCAAACATATTTCTGGTGCTCATAAGCACTCTACCTGTGTCTTGTTTAAATATCAATTAATGTTAGTTCTTATTATCTATTGACTTTGAACAAAAAATTATCAAGTAATTTAGGAATTAATTCCTGGAGGAAGGGTCTTTATTTTGCAGCCTATCCACAGAGGTAGGCCGAGAACTCTGAAATAAAGAATCCTAGTAAATGGACTATGTTATACTAACCCTTTTTGACTGCATTGTGTTTTTCAATTGTTTACCCACTTTTACTGGTGGTATACTGGTCATTGTTTTAAAACCAGTTCTCAGAGGAAAAAAGATGTGATTTGTAGTATTTTCCAATTTCAGTGGTGTAAATACTACCACCACAATATATTTTAAGCTATCAACATGACTTAAGTGAATTCAGAGTTGGGAAGATATAGAGACTCTTGCAAGATTGTATGACCTAGTTCCAGGACACCACTGATTTATATTCTATATTATTCTTCAAATGTGAGCTTAGCAACAGGAATTATAAGAAAAACAGGAAAAAATGTAAATAAAATTTTAAATCATAATAAGAAAAACATGTATTCGAAGAAAGATCAAGACCAGTGAGCTAGAGGATATTATGCTAAGTGAAATAAGTCAGGCAGAGAAAGACAAATACCATATGATTTCACTTATATGAGGAATCCAAAAAAACAAAATAAATGAACAAACAAAACAAGATACAAACTAAAAAAAATGACCAAAGAGCAGAGATGCAATGGGAGGTTATAGGGTAGCCATTCCACATAGAATATGGAATTGCATAGTCCTCCCTCACTCCTTGGAGATTCTTCTTCCAGTGCAAAACATATTCTAAGTTCTAGATTTTGTTTTAATAAGAGACATGATTTTCTTTAAATACCTTCTTTCTGTTTCTCCTCTGTTTACATTATTTTTTCCCCCTTTGGCCTTCAACTTCATCTTTTTCCTTCTGTTTCTCTACTTTACATACTCTTTCAGTTTTCCCTGTAATTTTTTTGAGTGCTTTTTATGTATCAAGTTCTGTCCTAGGAGCCTTTAAATACATCATCATTTAATCACCAAAAAATCATATGAGGAGAACCTCGAGGTAGGTAAAGATATTTAAGCAAGACACAAAAAGTACTAACCAGAAAAGAAAAGTTTGATGATTCGAACTTCACTAAAGTTCAGTATCAGAAGATATTTTTAAGAGAATGAAAAACCAAAGACAGGGTCAGATATTGCAATATACATATCTGACAAAGGACTCATATCCAGAATATAGAAAGAACTACAAATCAATAAGAGATAATGCAATTTAAAAATGGGCAAGAGATTTGATAAATAGTAAAAGGAGAATATCAAAATGATCAACGAACATTTTAAAAGGTGCTAAATATTATTGTTTATCAGGGAAACAAAAAATTAAAACCACAATCTACGGCCATGCCACACTGAACAAGCCTGATCCTGTCTGATCTCGGAAGCTAAGCAAGGTCGGGCCTGGTTAGTACTTGGTTAGGAAACCACCTAGGAAGACCAGATGCTGCAGGCATAAAATAATAATAATAATAATAATAATAATAAGAAGAAGAAGAAGAAGAAGAAGAAGAAGAAGAAGAAGAAGAAGAAGAAGAAGAAGAAGAAGAATAATAAGAAGAAGAAGAAGAAGAAGAAGAAGAAGAAGAAGAAGGGATGTAAGCTGACAAGGTCCTTTCAGTCTGTGAGGTCAACCAAGGGTTGCTTCACCTAAAAAAAAATATTTAAAAAAATTAAAACCACAATGAGATGCCACTACATACACACCACAATGACTAGAATTTAAATGACTGATGATATCAAGTACTGGCAAGGATGTAGAAGAACTGGAATCCTCATTCCCTTTTTTAAATTCTTTTTTTTAAAAAAATTAGTGTCGAGTACACAGTACATTGGTTAGACATATATAATTTATAAAATGATCCCCCTAATTGCTCCTTCTCTCCTCTGGTTTTCCATCTAACCAATATATTAATGCTAACTGCATTCCCTATGCCGTGCTTTCCAACTAATTTGTATTTCTTTAACCCTTCCCCGCTTTCTCCCAGCCCCCTAAACCCTCTCCCCTCTGTCCATCACCAAATTGTCCACTATATTTGTGAGTCTGTTTTTGATTAGTTTGGTTTTTTTTTTGTTCCTTAGAGTCAACATATAAGTGAAATCATATGGTCTTTATCTTTCTCTGTCTGATTTATTTCACTCAGCATAAGAACCTCTGGTCCATCCATGTCATTGCAAATGGTAAGATTTCATTTTTTTAATGGCTGAGGAGTATTCCATTGTATATATGAACCATAATTTCTTTATCCAACGGTCTGTTGATGAGCATTTAGTTTGCTTCCATATCTTGGCTATTGTAAATTATGCTGCAATGAATATTCGGGTGCATAAATCTTTATGAATTATTGTTTTGGTTTTCTTTGAATAAATACCCAGAAGTGCAATTGCTGGGTTAAAAGATATATTCGTTTTTAATTTTTTGAGAAACCTCCAGACTATTTTCCATAGTGGCTTATATGAGGAATCTAAAAGACAAAATAAATGAACAAAATAAATAAATGTTGCAATCCCACCAACAATGTATGAGGGTTCCCTTTTCTCCACATCCTTGCCAATACTTGTTGTTTTTTGATTTACTGATGATAGCCATTCTGACAGGTGTGAGATGATATCTCATTGTGGTTTTAATTTGCATTCCTCTGATGATTAGTGACCTTGAGCATCTTTTCATATTTCTGTTAGCCATCTGTGTTTCCTCTTTGGAGAAGTATCTGTTCAGGTCTTTCGCCCATTTTTAAACTGGATTTTTTATTGTTATTGAGTTGTGTAAGTTCTTTATATACTTTGGATATTAACCCCTTATCGGCATCATTAGCAAATATTTTCTCCCAAACAATTGGTTGTCTTTTGTTTTGATGGTTTCTTTTGCTGTACAAAAACTTTTTAGTTTGATGTAGTCCCATTTGTATATTTTTTCTTTTGTTTCCCTTGCCCGAGGAGCTATATCTGAAAGTTAGTAATATCAGAGAGTTTACTGCTTATGTTTTCTTCTAGAAGTTTTATGGTTTTTGCTCTTACATTTAAGTCTTTAATCCATTTTGAATTTATTCTTGTATGTGGTGTAAGAAGGTGGTCCAGCTTCTTTTATGTTTTTGCATGTATCTATACAATTTCTCAACTGTCTTTGCTCCGTTGTATATTCTTACCTCCTTTGTCATATATTAAGTGAGCATATAGGCATGGATTTATTTCTGGGCTCTCTATTCTGTTCCATTGATCAATGTATCTGTTTTGATGCCAGTACCATGCTGTTTTAATTACGGTAGTCTTGTGGTATAGTTTGATATCAGGTAGAGTGACACCTCCAACTTTGTTCTTCTTTCTCAAGATTGCCGTGGCTATTCAGGTTTTTTTATGGCTCCATATAAATTTTAGGATTATTTGTTCTAGTTCTCTGAAAAATGCCATTGCATTGAATCTATAGATTGCTTTGGGTAGGATGGCTATTTTAATGATGTTGATTCTTCCTACCCATGAACACGGTATATGCTTGCATTTATTTGCATCTTCTTTAATTTCTTTTTCCAACGACTTATAATTTTCTGAGAACAAGTCTTTTACCTCCTTGGTTAATTTGATTCACAGGTATTTTATAGCTTTCAATGCAATTGTAAATGGGATTGTTTTATTAATTTCTCTTTCTGAAAGTTCATCATTGGTGTATAAAAATGCCACTGACTTCTGAATCTTTATTTTGTAATCTGCTACTTTACTGAATTCATTGATCAGTTCTAACAATTTTTTAGTGGAATCTTTAGGGATCTTTCTATATAGTATCATGTCATTGGCAAAAAAAAAATGAGAGTTTTTCTTCTTCCTTTCTAATTCTAATGCTTTTTATTTCTCTTTCTTGTCTCATTGCTGTGGCTAAGACTTTTAATACAATGTTGAAGAGGAGTGGTGAAACTGGGCATCCTTGTTTTGTTCCTGATCTCAAGGAAAATGCTTGTAGCCTTTCCCCATTGAGTATGATATTAGCTGTGGGTTTTTCATATATGGCCTTTATTATGTTGAAGTATGTTCCAGTTATTCTCACTTTACTGAGAGTTTTTATCATAAATGGGTGCTGGATTTTGTCAAATGCTTTTTCTGCATCTGTTGATATGATCATATGGTTTTTGTCTTTCAATTTGTTAATGTGATAATTGTTATCACATTAATTGATTTGAGGTTATTGAACCAACCTTGCATCCCAGGAATAAATCCAAATTGATCATGCTGTATGATTTTTTTAAATTAAGTTTATTGGGATAACATTGGTTAATACAATTATATAATTTTCAGGTGTACATTATAATTTGACATCTGTATATTTACCACTCAAAGTCTAGTTTCCTTCAGTTACCATATATTTGATACATTTTATCCACTTCACCCTCCCCTACCCCTTATACTTGACCCTCTTTAACTGTCTACCTCCCCCCACCTCCCCCACCCCCTTCCCTCTGATAACCACTAGTCTATAGTCCGTGTCCATGAGTCTCTGTTTGTTTTTCCTATTTATTTCTTGCTTTTAGGTTTATATCCCACATATAAGTGATATCATGTGATTTTCAATGTTTTCTGTCTGGCTTATTTCCCTTAGCATGATTATCTCAAGGTCCATCCATGTTGTCACAAATGGCAGTGTTTCATCTCTTCTTATGGCTGAGTAATATTCTATTGTACATATGTATCACAGCTTCTTTAGCCAATCATCTATCATAGGACACTTCAGTTGCTTCCATATCCTGGCCACTGTGAACGATGTTGCTATGAACATCGGTGTGCAAATATCTTTTCAGATATGGGTTTTCAAGTCTTTGGGGTAAATATCTGGTAGAAGGATTGCTGGATTATATGGTAGATCAATTCTTAGTTTTTTGAAGAAACTCCATACTATTTTCCATAGTGGCTGTACCAATTTGCAGTCTCACCAGCAGTGCATAAAAGTTCCTTTTTTTCTGCTTCCTCTCCAGCACTTGTTATTACTTGTCCTCTTGATTATAGCTATTCTAACAGGTGTGAGATGGTATCTCATTGTGGTTTAGATTTGCATTTCCCTAATAGCTGGCAATGTTGAGTATCTTTTCAAATATTTGTTGGCCATTTGTATGTCCTCTGGGGAGAAGTGTCTGTTCAGGTCCTCTGTCCATTTTTGATTGGATCGTTTTTTTGTTGTTGTTGTTGTTATTGAGTTGTATGAGTTCTTTGTATATTTTGGATATTAGGCCTTTATCGGAGGCATTGCTTGCAAATATATTTTCCCATTCAGATGGTTGTCTCTTTACCTTGTCGATGATTTTTTTTTTGCTGAGCAGAAACTTTTTAGTTTGATGTAGGCCCATTCATTCATTGATTTTAGCTTTTACTTCCCTTGCCTTTGAGGTCAAATTCATAAAATCCTCTTTAATTCCAAGGTCCATGAGTTTAGTTGCTATGTTTTTTTCCTATGCATTTTATTGTTTGAGGTCTTCTATTCAGGTCCTTAATCCATTTTGAGTTAATTTTGGTGTGTGGTGATGGACAACAGTTTAATTTCATTCTTTTGCAGGTGGCCTTCCAATTTTCCCAGCACCATTTATTGAAGAGGCTTTCCTTTTTCCACTGTAGGTTTTTGGCCTTTTTGTCAAAAATTATTTGCCTATATAGATATGGGTTTCAATTTGTCTGGACTCTCATTTCTGTTCCACTGGTCTGTGTATCTGTTTTGCTGCCAATACCATGACGTTTTGATTACTGTAGCTTTGTAGTATAATTTGAAGTTGGGCAGAGAGATATCTCCAGCCTTATTCTTTTTTCTCAGAATGGCTTTGGCAACTAGAGGTCTTTTGTGCTTCCTTACAAATCTGATGATTTTTTGTTCTATTTCTTTAAAAAATGCCTTTGGGATTTTGATGGGGATTGCATTAAATCTGTATAATGCTCTAGGTAATATGGTCATTTTAACTATGTTGATTCTTCCAATCCCAGAACATGGAATATCTTTCCATTTCTTTCTATCTTCTTCAATTTCTTTTAATAGGGTCTTGTAGTTTTCATTATATAGGTCCTTCACATGTTTCGTTAGATTTATTCCTATGTACTTTGTTCTTTTTGTTGCAATTGCAAAAGGAATTTTTTTTTTTTACTACTTTTTCTGACACTTCATTATTAGAGTATAGGAATACTATGGATTTTTGAACGGTGATTTTGTATCCAGAAACTTTACTGTATTTGCTTATTGTTTCTAGTAGTGTTCTTGTGGAGTCTAGGATTTACTATATAGAGAATCATGTCATCTGTGAATAGTGACAGTTTGACTTGTTTGTTTCCTATTTGGATGCCTTTTATATCTTTCTGTTGCTTGATTGCACCTGCTAGTACCTCGAATGTCATATTTAATAACAGTGGCGATAGAGGACAGCCTTGCTTTGTTCCTGATCTTGAGGGAAGGGTTTTAATTTTTCACCACTAAGTATAATGTTGGCTGACGGTTTGTCATATATGGCCTTTATTATGTTAAGGTACTTTCATTCTATATTGATTTTGTAAACGTTTTGATCATGAATAAGCGCCGTATCTTGTCGAAGGGTTTTTCCGCATCTATTGATATGATCATATAATTCTTATTTTTTAATTTGTTTATGTGGTGTATCTCATTAATCGATTTGTGTATGTTGAACCATCCCTGTGCCTTTGGGATGAAGCCTACTCGATCATGGTGTATAATCTTTTTAATATGTTGCTGTATTAGGTTCACTAGTATCTTATTTAGGATTTTTGCATCTGTGTTCATGAGAGATATTGGTCTGTAGTTTTCTTTTTGTGTGTTATCTTTAACAGGTTTTGGTATCAAGGTAATATTGGCCTCATAAAATGAGTTGGGAAGTATTGCCTTCTCTTCAATTTTTTGGAAGAGTTTGGGAAGAATAGGTATTAAATCTTATTTGAATGTTTGGTAGAATTCACTGGTGAAGTCATCTGGTCCTGAACTTTTACTTTTTGGTAGGTTTTTGATGATCGTTTCAATTTCCATACTGCTGATCAGTCTATTTAGATTTTCCAGATCTTCTTGATTCAATCTAGGAAGGTTGTACTTCTCTAAGTACTGGTCCATTTCTTCTAGGTTATTAAATTTGGTGTTATGTAATTTTTCATAGTATTCTTGTATGATCTTTTGTATTTCTGCAATACCAGTTGTAATTTCCCCCTCTTTTATCCTTGATTTTGTTTATTTGTGTCCTTCCTCTTTTTTCTTTAGTGAGTCTAGCCAGGGGTTTGTCAATTTTATTAACCTTCTCAGAGAACCAGCTCTTTGTTACGTTAATTTTTCTATTTTTTTTTGTTTGTTTTCAATTTCATTTATTTTTGCTCTAATTTTGATTATTTCTGTCCTGTTGACTTTAAGCTTCATTTGTTCTTCCTTTTCTAGTTTTTTAAGATGAAGCGTTAGGTTGTTTATTTGGGCTTGTTTTTGTTTTTGGAGATAGGCCTATAATGATATGAACTTTCCTTTTATGACCGCTTTTGTCATGTCCTAAAAGTTTTGATATGTTGTACTAGCACTATCATTTGTTTCTATGTATCTCTTGATCTCTCCTTTTTATTTCTTCTCTGAACCAGTTATTCTTCAGTAGCATGTTGTTTAATCTCCATGTATTTGTGGTTCTTCCTGCTTTCTTTTTGCAATTGATCTCTAGTTTCAAAGTATTACGATCAGAGAATATGGTCGGTATAATTTCAACCCTTTTATATTTGTTGAGGCTATCTCTGTGTCCCAGTATGTGGTCGATTCTTGAGAATGTTCTATGTGCACTAGAGAAGAATGTATAAGCAGCTGTTTTGGGATTGAAGGCTCTGTAAATGTCAATTATGCCTAGTTAGTCTAATGTGTCATTTAAGGATGTTATCTCCTTATTGATTTTCTGTTTGGATGATCTGTCCATATCCAACAGTGGGATATTTAAGTCTCCTACTATGATAGTGTTTTGGTCTGTTTCTCCCTTTAGTTCTTTAATCATTACTTTATATATTTCAGGGCTCCCTGATTGGGAACATAGATATTAGTAAGTGTCCTGTCTTCTTGTGTATGATTCCCTTTATCATTATCCAGTGTCCCTCAGTATCTTTCTTTACCTTTTTTATTTTGAAGTCTATTTCATCCGATATTAGTACTGCTACTCCACTTTTCTCTGAATGCCATTTGCTTGAAATATCATTTTCCACCCTTTCACTTTGAGTTTATATTTGTCTTTGGAACTGAGATGTGTCTTTTGGATACAGCATATGGTTGGGTTTTGTTTTTTGATCCATTCTGTGACTCTGTGCCTTTTTATTGGTGAGTTCAGTTTACTTACATTTAGGGTGATTATTGAAATATGATGTCTTCTTATAGCCATTTTATCTTTTGCTTTCTGGTAGCTCGGTGTTTCCATTGCTTCCTTATCCTTGTGATTTTGTTTTCTTTATTTCGTTTGGGTTTTGTGGGTTTTCCCTCTGGTTCTTCTTGTTTTATATTATATACTTCAGTTCTGAATCTTCTCTGTGTGGTTATCATTATAAATATAAAAAGGATAGTTATATATATACAATCATCCATTTTCTTTTGCGCATGCCTTATCTCCATTTTTCTCTGCGAATTTGGATCTTTGAATCCTCCCCTTTTCAGTCATTGTTGTCTCAATATGTCCCTATGTATGCTGCACGTTCATTACTATCTTGCTGTATAGGGTAGGACAGAGCGAGGACATGAGGCTGCCTGGTCGGAGCAGCTGAGTGAGACAGAGGCTGTGGCTGTGGTAGCCAGCAGCTGTAGATGCCTCTTGAAGAGGCCTTGTCCACAAGCATATTTTCGCAATGACGGACCTGTTCACTCTGAGCACCAGAGCCAGGTCGGCTGTTTCGGGGGCACCAGGAACTTACATAGGGACACTGAGTTGTCGGAGTGAGGGCTGGAGGCTAAGCTCTCTTCCAGGCAGAAGTGCTGTCAGTATCCATTGTTCCTCTGTTGAGCCTTCTCCCCTCTCAGTGTGCAGATGCAGCGCCACCGTAGCTGAGATGTCATCAAACTGGATAACGGAGGTTGCTCCGCCCAGAGGATTCCCTGAAACTCTGCCTTTCCCAATTGCAGCCCCACCCAAGCCACATCCAGGTGTGTCTTTGGTGAGTCTGGTGCTCCTTGCTGAGCCAACTCCAAGACTCCCACTGGTGGAAGCTGACCTCAATTTCTGGTATGGTTTCTTGAGGCAACTAAGCACAGTGTCTCTGGATTGTTTGCTGAATCTTAACAGGTGACTCCAGAGAGGCACAGGTTGGGGCTAAACTTGTCCTGCAGCTGAACCCCTCTCAGGACTGTGCCACTGGACACCT
Source organism: Pteropus vampyrus (assembly GCF_000151845.1). Taxonomy (NCBI): domain Eukaryota; kingdom Metazoa; phylum Chordata; class Mammalia; order Chiroptera; family Pteropodidae; genus Pteropus; species Pteropus vampyrus. Next base: position 158,294 of record NW_011889334.1, on the reverse strand, counting down.
ACTTCACAAATCCACACTAATAAGACTGGGAGACTTAGGAGCTTTGCTTAGTACATAGAAACAGACACAGAATGGCAGCCAAAATGGGAAGATAAAGAAGCAGAAACCATATTAGAGAACAGAACAGGGATCCAGGAATAATGAAGTCAAGCCATCTAACAGATGCAGAGTTCAAAACACTGGTTATAAAGAGGGTCAATGAACTTAAGAAAAGTGTAGATGAATTCAGTGAGAATTTTAACAAAGAGATACAAAACCTAAAAATAGAAATGGAAATTATTAAAGGGAACCAGTCAGAAATGAAGAACACATTATCTGAGATGAAGAATATATCAGAGGGAATCAACAAAGTGGATAAAGGGAAAGAACTGACTCACCAATATAGAGGATTGAGAAGTCAAGGATACTCAGAATGACAAGAAAAAAGAAGCCAAGACTATAATAATAATTTAAGTAGCCCATGGGACAGTATTAAATGTAAAAATATACATGTCATAGGGGTTCCTGAAGGAAAACAAGACATTGAAAAGCTACTTGAAGAAATAATGGTGGAAAACTTCCCTCACCTGTTCAAGGAAATAGACATACAACACCAGGAAGCTCAGAGAATCCTCAAAACCAAGAACCCAAAGAGGCCCACACCAAGACACATCATAATTAAAATGCCAAAGGTTAAATATAAAAAGAGAGTCTTAAAAGCAGCAAGAGAAAAGCAGTTAGTTACCTACAAGGGAGCACCCATAAGACTGGCAGCTGATTTCTCATAAGAAACTATGCAGCACAGAAGGGCTCATCATGAAATATTCGATGTGGTAAAAATCCAGGATCTACAACCAAGAATACTTTATCCAGCAAAGCTATCATTTAGAGTCAAAGGACAGATAAAGAGCTTCTCAGGCAAAAATAAGCTAAAGGAATTTATTAACACCAAGCCTGTATTACGGGAAACATTGGAGAGACTTCTTTAAGAAGAAAAAACACGTATCAAAAACAGGAATAAAGAATGGTAATAACTACATTCCTATCAACAAGTACCTCAAATTGAAAAGAATTAAGTGCTCTAACCAAAAGATAGAGTGGCTGAATAGATAAGGAAACGAGACCCCTATACATGCTGCCTGCAAGAGACTCACTTCAGATTAAAAGACACGCACAGACAAAAAGGAAGGTGATGGAAAAAGATATTGCCTTGATGGACCTAGAGGGTATTGTGCTCAATGAAATAAGTTAGACAGAGAAAGACAAATATCACTTTATTTTACATATATGTGGAATCTAAAGAAGAAAATTAACAACAACAACAAAAGTGGAAATAAACTCATGGATACAGAGAATATTTTTAGGGCTACTAGATGGGAAGTGTTTGGGGGGATGACGAAAAAGAGAAAAGTGATTAAGAAGTACAAACGAATACTTACAAAATAGACATGGAGATATAAAGTACAGCATAAAGAAAATAGTTATCAATATAATAAATATGTAAGGGGGAAGAGATGTACTAGATTTAGTGGGGTGATCAGTTTGTGAGTTATAGAGATCTCTAATCACTATGTTGTACAACTGAAACTAATATATTATTGAATGACAACTATAATTGAAAAAAACTCATTGAATTGTACAATGTAAATACGAGCAACTAATTGTCTATTATATTTCAATAAAGCTGGGGGAAAAAAAACTCATCTAACTGAATACTTAAGATCTGTACATATCACTGTTTATAAATTTAACCTAAAACAACCTATGTCATTTTTTGTTTTTTCTTTACTATATAATAGTTTTATCTTTGAGGGCAGTAACTAGTCTATCGGTTATCTCATCTTCAGTTTTAAGAGTCCCCAGTCCTTTATCTTAAAATAATGATCACATTTCTTACTCATTTCTTTTTTTCATTCATTCACCATATTTACTGAGCACCTGCTTGGCACCAGGTCCTGATCAGCTGGGGAGATGAATGTGGTGGTAACAGTTTGGTAAAGGAGATGATTTGTAGACAGGTCAATTTGGGCAAATGCATTAAGCACTAGAAACTAAAGTACCCCAGGAGGAAACAAATAACTTAACCAAACGGAGGAGAGGCTGACTCATTGAAGAAGACTTGATTTGAATTATAAAAAGTGAGCAGGCATTTACAAGGAGAAGGGGAAAAGCAACATCTTGTGCAGGACGAGGCATAGCCAGTGAGTGCTCAAAGAAGTTGTGAGACTGGATAGGACAGCACAAGAAGATGAAGCTAGCCGGTTAACTGTGTGGCTTTAGATGCCACATCAAAGGGGGGGTGATCTGATCCTGTGACAACAAAAAGCCAACAGATCATTTTAAGGTGTTGAGGGACATTTTTTTTTCCAAGCAAGAACACTCCGATCACCTTCATGAGTAGAAAATAGAAGCTGGGATCCAGGGAGGGTTGAAACCCAGAAGCGGCTGTAATGCCCCAACAATAGAACAAAGAGACAAAAGCGAAACCACAAAGCATGGAGATGGAGTTAGGAAGAAAGCGATTTCAAGAGGTTTATGCCTAGCACTTTAAAAATCCCCATCTCCAAAATCCATGGTGACTTTTAGTAAAAGTCCTATTTTAAGGTGGTTATTGCCTAATAGCTCTAGGCAATTTCTTAAAATTAATTCACTGAATGACTAATTCTTTGAATTTTCTTATTTCTTTTCCATAATAATCAATGTCTCCCTCTTGCTGCAGCTAGACTGGGGGACAGGCAGAGGGGACTGAAGTCATGTTTTCTAGTCAAGAACATACTTAAGAAAAATATATTTATTTATAAAAATGTTCATAAGAAAGACTATATTCAAGAATGTATGCAAAATAGTTTACTCCTGACTGATGAGTAATTACAGTATTATCTATGAATAATGTATAGATTATAGTCAAAATAATAAAACTATAGACTATATTATTTATTCATAGGACATTCTGAAAATAGTAAAATTAAGGACAGAAACCAGATCTGTTTTTCCAGGATCTGGAAGTTGAGGGAAGAATCAACTATAAAGAAACGGCATAGGTCCAGGGGAGGTAGGGTGTGACAAAATGATTCGGTGTGATGAATACATGACTCCATCATTTATCAACACCCTTAGACCTATATGCTACAGAAAGTGAATTCTATTGTTTGGAAATTTAGCAAATCAACTAGGATGTTGGGGAGAGGTGGAATGCAAACTCTGAAGAATGAATCATATAACCACACTGAAGAGGATGGGAAAGAATGAACTTATCTAAGTAACTCTGAAACATAGTGTTTTGACTTTAAGACTAAAGACATAAAGAACTGTGCATAAACACTATACTCTTAACTGGTAAATTTTTTTCTCACATATGGGTGTAGATGAATGATTCTGAAACCACTATGTGTTTACTAGGGTTAAATAAACAAGTAGAAATATTGTAGATACTGGTAAACCATGTCAGAGAAATTACAAATAAAGAAAGGGGAGAGGCTAGAATAAACCTTGTGTTAATCTTGGAGGAACCCCAAATATTAAAATAAACTCATGCTTGTGTTTAATATGTATGCAGATAGATAATTCAGAAATACAGATATGTGTTTACCCATGAGTTAGTATACATACCTATATTTTCTAGCTCTAATTTCTGTGAGGGACAAGAAGCAGCAATACTCCATTAACAATGAGAATACCTAATGCCCTGATCTTAGTTTCTAAATACTATTCCCTAATTAAAACAAAAAACAAAGCAAAACGACAACGATAAAAAACTATGTGGAGAAGTGGTTGAAACCAGGGCCTGGGCAAAGAGAATACAAAATGAGCATAGAACACCTTGTTTTGCCTGAATGTAAGAAAGTACTTTTTTTTTAAATTAATGCAGAACACTTCTTTATTATAGCAACATATAAAACAAATGTAACTTTACATGTTTGTAACCACACCAACTATGCATTAGCATTATGACTGACGCTATTCAGTTCACTCATATTTGGGGAATAGCTCATCTAATCCTTGAAATTTACTAATCTTCATAAAAACATGGGATTGAAATGTATGTACATGTTTTTGTTAGGAGTATATGAATTTTTACTCTCCTGACTATATTCATAATCTCAGCATTTTTATACATCCTCAGAGTTAAAAAAACTCTTTTGTTACTAAGAAAACCAGTACAGTTATATTTGCCAATGGCGACAACCTTAAGAGTTAATGAAGACCGGTCAAGATGGCAGATGTGAAAGGCCTTTTTGTGCTGGAGACACGCAAACATGGTACAGACCTTGTCCACAGGAGAAGGAACCCAGCATCTGATGGGATAGAAGAGCATGCACGCAATACCCGGGCAAGGGGTAATCACTTCCATATAAAGAGCCACGGAGACCAGGAGTGACTAGTACTAATCAGGAAAATCAGGGAAGACTCCTCGCCAGAGGTGACATTTGTGGAATGAATAGGATTGCAATGGGTGGAAGGTTTGAAAAGGTAAGCAAAAGAACTGAAGTATACCTCAACCAACTAATACATAAATAGATGAAAAATTCTTAATAAAAAGAACCAAAATGTGAAGAGGCATGAAGATCCCAAGCATATCGACCTTAAGATTCATAAAGAGGGTTGGTTAGTGGGAGGCAGGGCTAGAATGTCAGGTGATTCTGGGTATTAAATGCTAGGCTGAAAGAAAATAAATTTAGGAGATTAATATGTTTTTACCAAAAATGAAAAAGTAAAGCCCCACCAGGCAGAGGCTGGGGCCAACTTTGCGAGCTCTTGTTTTGTGGCATCCTCATCAGGGTGCCCAAGACTGATGAGCCCCATGCAGCTTGTAGAGGCTTGAAACCAGAGCAGGATCAATACAGAACAGCCTTCCAGTGTCTGGACTTGTATTGTCAAAACAAGAAGGTCGGGACAACAAGGCTGGAGGGTAAACATCAAACTTCACCTGGGAGGAAAGGAAGCTGGGGGAAAGCGGCTGGAGAGAAAATCTTTCAGGGTGGAAAAGGCTACCTCTGAAAAAAAGTGACTGAGGCCATGAAGCTTTTAAAGTTCCTCAAAGGGAAATCAGCAAGTTGTGTTTACAAGATTGAAGCTGATGAAGAGAAATGGGTGGCTGGAGAGGCAGGACCTTTAGAAAGCTCTTTTAGAGGCTACAGGATACAAAATAGTCCATCATAGGGAATATAGTCAATTATATTGTATAGCGCCAGGTGGGTACCAGACTAATTGGGGGGATGACTTCACAGCTTGTGTAGAAGTCTAATAACTACCCTGCACACCTGAAACTGACATAAAACAATATTAAATATCAACTTTAACTGAAAAATTAAAAATTTTGTCTATGGCCATGTCACCCTGAACAAACCTGATCCTGCCTGATCTTGGAAGCTAAGCAGGGTTGGGCCTGGTTAGTACTTGGATAGGAGACCACCTAAGAAGACCAGGTGCTGTAGGCGTAACAAATAAAAAATAAAGGATTGTAAGCTGACAAGGTCCTTGCAATCTGTGAGCTCGACCAAAGGTTGCCTCGCCTAAAAAACAAAAATTAAATTTAAAGAGTTAATGAATAACTGATAGGTCACCAACAGATTTTTGACCTAGTTCCTTCTTTATTTAGCGCAAAAGGAACTTTCACCTGAGCATCCAATCCAACCCGTAATGACTGATAGCATCCTTCAAACAACTCCTTTAAAAACATTCTAAAAGGCTATTTCCATTTTAATAGTTGGTGAGGATTATACCCTTCAATCTGAAAGTCTTCAGCCTTGAAGCCATCGATTGTCTCAACTTTTCCAAGGCTTTTGATCTTTTGGAAAGGCCTTGGTTCTCGCTGAAACTGCATTTTCAGTGGTTCAGTGTCATTCAGATAAATGTGTGCATCTCCTAAAGTATGTACAAAGTCACCTGGCTTCCGGCCCATGATGTGTGTGATCATGTAGGAGGGCAGGGAGTAGCTGGTGATGTTGAAGGGTGCTCCCAGGCCCAGGTCTGCTGGCCTCTGGCTCACGTGTAGAACTGGCAAAGGGCATGGCACCAAAGTAGGGCTGTGAAAGGATGATCTTTCCGATTCTAAGCGCTCAGGATGATTCTTCTGTCATCACGGTTGGTTTCGAACATGTCAATCACCTTTTGCAGTTGGTCTACTCCTTGACCTGAATAACCTGAATCTATATCTTTGTATTCTGCCCCAAAATGCCTCCACTGAAAGCCATTAATTAGGCCTAAGTCCCCTTCTTTTCTGCAGGAGAATCCCAGGCCTTCCAGGAAGTCGTAGGACTCATTGGCATCCCAGAATCTCACTTCTTTGGACGACAGTTCTTTAGCATTTGTGTATTCCTCGATAAACCACAGCAACTCCTCCAAAACACCCTTCCAGGATACACGTTTGGGTGTCAGCAGAGGAAATTCATCTCTCAGGCTGTAGTGCACCTGCTTGTGGAACACCGACAGGGTCCCGGTGCCCGGTGGTCATCCTTTCCAAAGCCGCAGCTGAGGATATGCTCAATCTGCCCCAGGTACTGTAGCTCCCCGTGGGGCGGCGACAAGGCGCTCGGCTCCTGCTCCCGCGAGGCGGGAGACCGCGGCAGCAGGCGTGGCATCTAGGAACCCGAGGCGGACATGGAGCAGGCGCGGCTGCGGCGACCAGGACAACCGTGGGAGGGCAGCGGGCCCCCTTCGAAGCACCTCTTTTTCCCCCACTGTCCCTTCGGCGACTCTGCCTCTTCTGTGAAAACGGGGTGGAAGATATCGAAAAGGCACTGGAGTCAATCTTAAAGAGCTCCCAATGCCCAAAGTTGGAGCAACAAAATAAATAGTGACAGCATTGGGTCATAACTCACGGAGCACAATAAATATCTGAATAAATAAACTGGGGAGAAGGTATGACATTTTCCTACAGAAGAATTCCAATTAAGAAATATGGAAGGAACGAGGGACACCATTACAATCCCACAGTAATAACTGCTGCAGGCAAGATGCACCAACAGATGCCAAAATTAGTGGGTGAATGTTTAAGAAAAAATGGATATTTGCATAGTCTCAAAATATCTCCCCCTAAAGACTTAGTAATTTCAAAGGGAAAAATAGTAACTACACAGAGGAGAATCCTGTCAGACACCATCTTAGCAGAGGGATGAAGGGTAACATCCCCAGTAATAAGTCATGTTGTTGTCATGAGCTCCAGGGTACTATGGACTGAGAAGGGTGCCTCATCTCTGTGGTGTCCTTCTCAATAATTCGACCCCAATATCATTGTAAGAAATCAAATTAATGATAAGAAATCAGACAAACCAAGGTTGTGGGACATTCTGTATGATGTCTATCTGACCAGTACTCTTCAAAAGTGTCAACATCTTGAAAATCAAAGAAAAAGGAACTGTCCCAGATTGGAGGGGACTAAGGAGGCCTGAAGAGTAAATGCCACCACATGAGATCCTGGATTGGATCCTGGAACAGAGAAACAACGTTAATGAAAACACATGTGAAGCCTGAATTAATTCTGTAGTTTAGTTAATAGGATTATAACAATGTTCATTTCTTAGTTTCTATAGTTTTATAAATTATATAATTTCTTGGTTTCTATTAATATAATTGTGCTATGTAAACATTGACATAAGGAATATATGGAAAGTGTACTATTTTTGTAAATCTTCTGTAAATCTAAAATTATCTCAAAATAAAAAGTTTTAGGTTTTAAAACAAAACAAAACAGAAAAGTCCTCAAAGACCTGTACCTGAAAAAAAGTGAATTTTGCTATATGCAAATTATACCTTTTTACTTAAAATATCTTCTGCTTACTACAGTCTTTTAAAATATATTCATTGGTTATATAAAATACAGAAGTACTTTAAAAATACATCTAAATAATATTCTGCTTGAAAATATGTAATACATTCAAATAAAACTAGTAGTTGAAATATTCAATTAAATTTGGTAAACTGGATAGTCATTAAATTGACTTTCAGGGAATCGGCTACCAGAAAAGAACATGGTCCAGAGTCTCCTGTGATTCCTGAGCCCTCTTCAGGTTAAGAGGATACTGGAAAATAGAGAGCCCCACAAATAGCAGGATACTTCTACCTGTGAATGAAAACAAGAACCAGCTATAATTTTGTGAACAATGTTGAATAAGGCAAGGATAGGTGTTAAAAAAGGAAGGAATATGAGCATTCTCATTCCAGGTGTGATAGGACCTTTGGAGGTGAACTGGTTTCATCTAGTTACCGAGGAAAGCTCAGCAGGTAAAGGCCCTTGCAGTAGGAGTAAGGAGGTAAATCTGAGCACTGGAGATGAGCCATGAAAAGGATTTGGGGGATGGGAGAAAGATGAGGGGCTGTCTTAAGGCAGAGAGATTGGATGTTTATGTGGCTCATCTGTGACATTCCTTTCTGTTAAGCACCAAGGTACTCTGTGCCCCCTGACATCTAGCCCTCCTCTCTCCATGTACTCTTTCCCCAAGCAGGCCTGGCATGTGCCCACTTGCAGAAAAGGAAGTCTAAGCCCCTGTCTGAGCACTGAGAGCTCATATGGAGAACGCTCTTTATTTAGGGCTCTGCATTAGAAAGTGATGCCACCCACGATGACAAGCTTGATCCCCTGTTACTGCTCAACTCTGACGCTGGACCAGAGCCAAGATCCCTTCTTACACCTGTGACAGCTCTCTTCTACCCTGCCACTCCTCTGTATCAGGCCTCTGTCTTTGACTGACAGAGAGCCATGGAGCAGGCTGCTTCTCCATGCAGGAAGACTCAAGAGTCCTGCATTCCCTGGCAGCAGCACATGTAAACCCCACAACCACTGTGGGAAAGATAGCAAAAGTGGAGAGAAGGTAGGAGGAAAAGCATCCTGGCTTCCAGTCCATGTGGATTCTCTTGAGATGAAAAGATGAAAATGCTTTGCCACATCTCTCCTCCTGCTGCTGCTGCCTCTAACCAGGTGTTCGGAACTGGGTGAGTTGATTTTGGAGAGAAAGATGCAAAAGTTTCCCAGGGCGTGGAGAGATGAGGATCAGGAGCCCTAGAGAAGGAATCCCCTGGGACATAGCAGGGCAAGTCTTGAGCCAAGGTCTTGAATAGGTGAGTGAACCTGGGGAAGCTCTGGACCCTGCTGTCTGCTTCCAATTCCCTGTCACAGAGAAGCAGGGTTCCCAGGTCCTGTTCCTTATCTTTCTCACATCCTCTTTTAGCAAATGCTCTGCTTTTTTAATTAAATATATTGGGATGACATTGGTTAATAACATTATGTAAGTTTCAAGTGTACAATTCTATAATACATCGTTTATATATTGAATTGTGTGCTTGCCACCCAAAGTTTCCTACCGTCACCACATATTGAAACTTTAAGTTTCTGCATTTCAATTCTCCTTGACAGATGAAAGATTTGAGTCTTATTAGAGGAATTTAGGAAATCAGCAGCAGGTCGGGGAGGAATTGTTTTGGTCAGACCCGAAACTCCAAAACATATGCCATGTGGGCTGAGTTTATTCATAAGAATAAATACTCCCATCCTGATAGCCTTGCAGGTGGAGGTGGTGGGAGGTAGAGCGGATTCACCTCTTCTTTCTTCTTGTGCCCAACTCAGTGCTGCTGTCACCCCAACCAGAGCATACCCACAGCCCACGACTCCTCCTACTCCAATCACCCAGAATCTTCCCTGCCTCCAATCTTGCCACATCAGCCCAGATCTGATCCACGAACTGGCTCATCTAAATCATATACCAAGCCATGACCTGAATTTAATCTAATATGAATCATAGCGCCTGCCTCATTTGTTTACCAGAGCTCCAAGCATAACTGGATGAGAGGAGACATGTGCAAACATGGAGTCAGAATATCCAAATTGCTGCAATACCAACAAGGGGCAAGTGAGATGGAGAAGGAGCCAGGGTTACTATTCCACAAAAAGACAAACCTGCAAAGGACAGAACCAAAGACTGGATGGGCAAACCCTCTAAAGACATAGCTTAGCTCTGAATAGTCCATGTTGCAGTGCAAGGGGCTTCATGTAGAATATTAAATCCAATATTAAGTTAGAATTAAATCTAAAATACCAGAGTATCCTTAACTCAAATAAATTTTAACCACATTACATGGGGAGACATGTCATTTGAAAGGGAAGGATAGTTAAGGAAAAGCAGATGATGACAGGCCATCAATGATCCACATTAACAGAGATTATTTTGGGGTAGGGACAAACCAAAATCTTTACACTAAAGACCCAGTAACCGGCCCTAAAGACTCGGAAACAAAAGAAAACTATATCATTGATGACCCGAGGACCACCAAGAATGGTGATACTACAAATCTAGGGACCACCGAGGTCCACACCACTGCAGACCCAGGGACGACCCAAAACCACACCACTGAAGACCTGAGGAGAACAGAAGATTATACCACTAAACATTTAGACACTCGTCCAGAGGGAAGAGATTTAGTACCTGCAGTGAAGCCCATTGGGCTTCTGACACCCATCAGAATCATCCTCATCTCCCTGGGGCACTCTTCGTTGGACTTGGCTTCATTGTGGTGAGTATTTGGCCCAGGAATGTGAAGAATATTATGGGAATGAGGGCATCTGAGGAGGATGAAGTGGACATGGGGAGTTGAGGCATGAAAAGTTCCCAGGCAAGGAACCTACATAGAGCTTTGCAAAGACATATAAAGAGACTGAGTTGGAGAGAAAGGAAAGGAGCAAGTAACATAAAAAGTGAGGACAAAACTGAGGCAGAGAGAAAGATGTACGAGACAGAGGAAGGAGAGAAAGATGGAAAAGAAAGAGTATGGAGAGAGATAAAGCAGACAGAGGAACATAAAAACACAAGTATAAGAAGACATGGTGAGAGCTACATCATGGCATAAACCATTAGGTAAAGATAGGTTAAAAATTGGAATTTTTCATAATAAAACAAAGAATTTGGTAGTAAGAGGAGAGGAGGAAATGTGAACATTTTGGATGGTCCATTCATGTCAGAGATGATATTATTTTGTATTAATTATGACCCATTCTAGAATTCTGCAAAAGATTTTCAAAAGCCAGGGTTGGGTAGGTTTTTAAGAGCATGGCTGCTCTATACTGGAGAGATGATTGGTAATAGCTCTTAAAGGGTAGCTCTGGGTATTTTTCTGTCTCTGAGGGGCCCCATTGCAAGAGCAGATAAAAAAAACTTTGTGCCAGCCCTGTGGCTTCTTCTTGCTGATTTTTGATCTAAAATCCAAGCCTTCAACTTCTGGCCTCTGCTTGATGGAGAAGGGCTGGTCCTTTCTGGCCATCCTGACCTAGGGATTAAATGTAAGTTGGAATCTTAGCAAGTGGCAGCTTACATGATTAGCCAGCTCGTCATTAAAGCCATGCAAGTCATTAAAGCCTCTTTAATTCTTGTCAGTCATCAATGCCACTGTGTACTGAATTCTGCCCAATGAGGCAAACCCTCAGCTTGGGATCAGTTTGTGGTGTGAGCAAGCCAAAAGTAATGCATTATTTGGTTGAGGTGTTCATGTTAAATTTCACCAAAGTCACACCATGAACTAGAGCATTCTGAAGAATGGCCAACAAGAAGAAAATAGCCATGAAAGCCTCCTATGTACTCAACACACACAAGTCATGTTCAGTAGAGGGAGGACCTTCTTGACTTCACCATAATCACAAATGAGTGGATTTCTGATCATGTGGGTCACAATGAAAAGTCAGACATTCTTGCTCCAGGCTGGTGGATACTTTCCTCCTCTCAAACCAGGCCTCTAGGTGCTGGCTCTGAATGGTCACTAGTAAGGGCATTGTCTTAACATTTTGTAGAAGCTAAAGACAAGAGGTAGTTCAAAAGCCTCACGGTACAGGAAATAAGAGAAAAGTTTGTATTCTCAAACTAGCTAAATTTTTAACTTTTAAATATTTAACCATAAAAGTTTTAAAAATATATTTCCAACCCTCTCCCTAATTCCACTTGTCAAAACATTTTTGTTTTTCCTACATGACTTTGACATCTTTGTAGATTACATACCTCAAGTAGAATATGTTAGAATCTGAAGAAAATGGTGCCATAGGAAGGAATCATAGAGATGAGCTGGATAGGTCTTGATAAATTATAAACCACCAGGCTTAAGAGAGGAACCAAATCTTAAAACCAAACCATTCTCCTCCTCCCTAGAAAAAAATCATTTCCTGCATCCATGAAATCTATCCACATGTCATGGATTGGAGTACACCAAAAGAGGATCCCAGCAGTGACTACAGTTGGTTTTCAAGCAAATCAGACTCCCATCAGCCTCTGCAGGACCATGAAGTGTGATGTGTGTCCTCAGGCTTCCACTCCCCACCCCCAGTCAGGAGCGCTGGGATCGTAGGATGAGGAAGGCAGCTGGTCCTGGGAATAAGCATGTCAGGGGCACTCAGCAGGATGCCTGTGTGCTCCGAGTGTCTCCTAATTCTGTCTAGCCATGGTATTTCCTCAGAAAAATTGCCTTTACCTATCTACTAGGTTTAGTCATGAAAACTATTTGCGGTGGATACATACAACTCATATATAAGAGATAGTCAATAAGTCTAATCTAAGAAATAAAGCAAATGATTATCTATTTGTGTCTAAGTCACACATCTAAATCTATCCATTTAACAAAATAATTATTAAGTGTCTACCATGGACCAAACACTTTTTGCCTTTCTGCCTGCTCATCCTAGCCTGAGTACCTAAAAGATAAAGCTTTCTAGTCTCTCAAGAGTGTCACACCCAAGTCCTCCCAAGGATCATGTCTACAGGATGTAGCTAACTGGTCATACAATAAGTATCTATTGAGCACCTACTGTGGGGACAGGCCACCGAGTGAATAATAACAGTCTCATCTCAATCATGATGTGAAATGAGGGACATAAAGTCCTGATCTGATCTCTGACCTCTGTGAGTCATAGAAGGAGGAATTTCTTTCATGAAAAGACCTATAAATGATGCTTAAGATGGCTAAGACCACAGACAAGGCCAGAGTATCAAATGTAACAGCTCCGTGAGCAGTTCAGGACAGAAAGCGAAGAGTGAAGATATTTGAAGGTAGTTGATTATTGGTAGGTCTCTTAGCTGCTATTATCTGCATCATCACCACCATTTGATAATGGAATTATTGTATTATGGTGCAGAATTGTAACCGGAATTATAACCACACACAAACTTTTTTCTTTAATATAGCTTTTTCCTCTGATTCAAGCAGACTTTATCTACTATAATACCATTGTAATTCACTTACTTTTTCTACCCTTACTCTTCCAACTTTGTATGTCTACTCCTTCATTCCAAGACATGGATGCAATCAAGAATAAAACCTGTCCTAGGAGGAATTGTAAAGTTAAGCTTAATTGTATTTGTGTTAATATTACTCTCTTACAGAATGTTTAAAATAATTATAATAAATATAACTAACAGGCTTTGACAGCTAGAAAGCAACTGGAGGAACTAAACACCATGTCTCACTGCAAGTTATAAATTATTGTCCCACGAGAGTCTACAAGTAGATCAACAAAACTTCTATAGAAATGGAAATGAGGAATGATAGTGGAGATTGTAACCACGATTGTTGTAGTTTTATCATTGTAATCATATTTTGTCCTTCCAATCTCATTCTCATTTTTATGTACATAAAAATGCCTTGTTAACTAATGTGTAACTTGTAGATAAACAACTTGCTTGATTGAGAATTCTAGGAACAGATTTCAAAGGAAGCTGACTTTGTTCGCAGACCTCACGTGACTGCTCCAGGTCATATATCAGAGCATGCTTCGAAGAGCAGACCTCACGTAACTGCTCCTGTTCATTTATCAGAGCTTGCTTCAAAGGACAGTTTTCACTGACTTGCACCCAAAAAGAAGAACTCATGGACTTCTTGTTCCTCTCCTTATTTTGCCTCTGAGGGTCCAGCCTGAAAAAAAAAAAGCCAGCGCTGAGAAGACGAGACAGATTACTTTGGCCACCCCCACCCCTCCAGGTGGCAGCCCTGGAATTTCTCCCTTGTCCCTTACTCAGCCCACTCCCTGTAATAACCCCTGCCTTTACTGAAGTAAGACGGCCTTGGTGACAGCAGTCCAAGGTCTTCTCAGGGTGCTGACTCTTGAATAAACCTGCTTTCCTTCCATCAAAACCATGTCTCTCGTTTATTGGCTTATGAGGTGCAAGCAACCAGACCCGAGTTTGGTAACAGAATCGGAAATACAGAATAATAAATTAAAATATTAGAACCCAGTTTAGGTCTGTGCTTCCAAAATTTGCATAAAATCTATTGTTATCTAAGTATTGTTACTATAAGTTGAATAAGACCCAAATTACTCCTACAGATATAGAGAATAAGAACCACCACCACCCCCAACAACAACAGTCTATTCTTATTTTATTTGTTTGTTTTAGAGCACTACAATTTTTGGTATTTTCTATGGGTTTTTTTGTGTGTGTTTTTTGTTTGTTTGTTTGTTTTTAAAAGACTCAAATTGCTTACAAGATAGTGTTCCAGACAGACAGGTATACTTTAATGATATAACCAGTGACCTGTTTGGCCTACCAGTGTACTGGGACACCTGGAAGATACAAAGACTCAGAGATTCATCACCAGCTAGTTGGGTAACACTTACCTTCTCAAGTCGCTTAACTTCTCGGAAGCTCTCTTTTAATCTTTAAAATGAAAGTGAGGCAGGATAGTTAGCCTAGGGACACCCATTTCCTCTGCAGGATACGGCTCCAGAATTTTTCCTTAGTCCCTTACTCAGCCCTCTCCCTGTGGCTCTGGAATTTCTCCTTTGTCCCTTATTCTGCCCTCTTCCAGTTTTGACTGCAAGAGTGAGACTTCAGTGTTAAAACAAGCGAAGACTGAGAGGCTGGATAGATGGCCTTGGGACATACACTCCCCTCCAGGACAAGGCTCCAGAGTCTTTCCCCCTGTCCTTTGCTCAGCTTTAAACTCACAGTGTCATTATAATATTACCTGTATTGCAAGTACCACATCTCCAGGCCCTGTCTGTACCCCCCAACCCTCAAGAAAACAAAGCCAGTAATGGTGGGGGAGGGGGGTGGGCAACTTACTTTCTGAGTTTGCTGGCACTTCTCTCTTAAGTGTGTACTTTCATTTTAATAAACCTTAATAAAACTTGAGCTTTCCTGCTTGCTGTTTGTCATGTCCTTGAATTTTTCTCTTGGCATAAGACAAAAACTTGGTCACTGGAGCTCCAGGTCGAGATCCCTCTTTGAACTCTTGCCCTGTAGAGCTCTCTGGCATCAAAAGAATGGGATTAAATAAGTATTATTATTAGTTCCAGTAATACTTATTTAATAAATAATTATTTATTACTCATTTGTTTTTGAGAAATACCAGCATTTCTCAAAATAAACTCTTTTAAATAAAAATGTTTTGAGAACTCCCAGTGTTGGCTTAAATTATTATTATGATGTTATTTCGATATGTGTAAACCAGAAAATGAAGTATAAACTCCTTATGCTTATAGCTCTACCACTCCAATGGTTAGAAATAACAGCAGTAATTTTATGTGATGAATTATATTTTTTTATTGAAGAATTCTTTACTCCTAGCATCAATATGGTACTAATTGCTACAGCACAGTTAAGCAAATCTCTTTTACCACATGATGTCCCCCTTTTTTCATGGATTTTCCCTGTACAAACTATCCGAAGACCTTCAGTCTCTCAGTGAACTGTGAGATTATTTGGCAGTCACTTAAGGCAAAGATAAGTTTAAGCTTTAAGACAGGCCTTGTTCTATTCTTATTAGTCTGTAACCATTTTATAGACTATTTCTATTGGTTTTATGTTGGTTTTATATTGGTCATCAATCAGATCCAGAAAATGCTTATATTATGGGAATTTTAAAGGTTATCATCTAAAGAAAACACATATGGCAAAACAGCTAGTTACGATCCAAAATCCATTCTCCCCCTCTTTCCTACTTGGACAATTCAAGTTTTGTGTGGGATGGCAATGTGCCCAGCTGAAAACCCCCAATTTCCCAATCTCCCTTGCAGCTGGGGGTATTGATGGGATATAGCTCCCACCAATGGATGGAGGCAGAAGCCTCTGGAGATGGTATCCCTTCTGAAATGAAAAGACAGAGGCTCACCAGAAGAAAGCTCTTTATCCCTTCACCTTTCACTCTTCTTCCTGTCTGGAATGTAGTAGATATGAGACCTGTAGGTGTAGCAAGCTAAGTTGAGACCACGAGGAGATAAGCAGGCAGGTAAGGATCATCACTCTGAGAGTGGAACAGAGGAAATAAATCACCTGGGTCCCCAGTAGCATATGAGACAAGCAATGTCAGTTAGGCAGCTTTCTGTAGTTCCAGCCAAATAAGATACTAACTGATGTAACATGTTTTTAAAATATATGGACGTGATGGACTACTGAGTACACATCCACAGACTCCATTTGGAGAATCACTGTAGTAGGTCCTTTCTAGTGCTAAGAGTTTAAGAACATGGGACCTACACATAGTGGGGAGTGGAAGAATAATAACAAAATGACCTCCTATGGAGGCAACAGATGGCAAGGAAAGAATTTGATTCAAGATACTGTATGAGCAAGAATATGTTTATTGCAAGAAAGCAGAGTAACAGAAAAGAGTCTCTTGATTAACATACAGTCAAGAAAAGTAGATAGGTCTCTATAAAACTCTCTCCTGGCAGTTCAGGAGTTGAGGGCGGGGCAGTCACTAAAGGACAATGGCAAGCAGAAGGAATTCCAGAATCACCTTAGCCTTTAGGGGGCAGCACCTTTGCAGTCTCGGCACATGCTAGGCTTGTGCAATAGCAATAAGTATAACTAGAGTTACAAGTTCTAGCTGAGGAAGTCTGTGTAGTGGTGTTTCTGTGCCTCAAGGATAATTTTGAGCAATTGCAGAGACTATGAAATCTCTATAAGCAGCATAACTCATATGGCTCTCAGCTTAGAAACTTCAGCGTGCAAGAAATATCAGAACTTTTAATTTTTTTAAATTGAAACAATTTCTGCTCCTGACAGACTAGAGGAAAATTCAATCTCAATCCTTTTTTGCTTCTCTCCAAAGACTGTGCTGTACATAGGATAGAGGCATAAAGGATATGCTTATGCCTTGGCCCATACTAATTATCCCAAAATGCCCATGTCTCTTTGGGCCAGTAGTTCTGCCAAAGGCACAGGGGCTTTGCTGAGTCAGCCTCCCTCATCTCTCCAGAATGTGCCTACCACTGTAAGGAACAGCTGGGAAGGAGAGCATGGTTTCTGCATTTGATGACCCACAGAGAGATGCATGGCCAGAATCTGGTCTCATGACAGCATTGACGGTACAAAAGAACAAGGCAAAGGTGCTGTAGAATCATCCAGAAGAAAAAAAAATTAAGCCTTAAAGAATAGGGAAGATACCTCCCTAACTACTCCCGGGATCTTGAACTATAAGACTTGGAAGTTGACTCTAAAATCATATTATATTGATTCTCATTATGACGCTTGTAATTTGTTACACATACCTACATATGTCATCCTTTTAGTGAATGTATATAGCTCATTTCATCATACGAGTCCAGCTCCACTCAACTAATTCTCCTTTTTTCTACATGAAATATGGTGTTTAAAGGATTTCTTCAAGTTTGTCAAAGAGCAGTAGAAGATCTAGGTGACCCTAGCTGGCACATGCTGTTACAATGCACAAACCCAGCATGTGCTAAGACTGCAAAATGAGAAGACTGGGCAAGCACACTCCTTACAAAATTGTGCCTGAACAGGATATTCTGACTGGGTGTGTCATCTCTCACAAAAATATCTGTGAAGGTACATGCTGTACTAGTCACCATCTTCGCAAATGAGAATGTCTGGCGAGGTGATTCAACATTTTCCCCATGGAGACATTATTCAGTACCTTAGTAAACATAGTTATTTTTCAAATCTAGTTATGACCTTTCCTGTGATTTATCTAAAACCTGTCTCTTTAGTCTCCATATATTACCATATTTATTTCCTATATGGAGCTCATCACCAGCTGACCTTATCTTTATTTATGTTTTAATTTATGTGTTCACCGTTTATCTCTTCCTACTAGAATGTGAGTTCCTTGAGTGTAAGGGTCTTGAGGGCAATACATGAAACAGAGTAGGCATTTGATAATCATGGTGTTTCACTGATCCGAAGATGCACATTATATTATAGTTTAAATGGAGTCTAAAATGGAGATGTGTCCTACTATGCAAAGAAATAAAAATTCCTTTAATGAGTGTCTACTATGTGCTGAGAATTCTTTTGAGAACAAGGATGGCAGAATAACAGAAGTGAGACATCATCCTTGCCCTTGAGACAAGAAAACCAGCGATTACAGTGTGATGTGCTAAGTGCTCTAATGGGATGTAGCTGAAAGGAGGGGACTCTCTCAGCCATGTAGACCCAGGAAAGCTTCCCAAGAGAGAGGTAATTGACCTGGGCTTTCTGACATATTTATGGGCATTCTATGCTCCTTTCATGTATGTGATCTTTTTGGATCTTCACATGAGCTCTATGAGGTAGGTGAATCATTCCATCTTAGAAATGCAGACTGAAGCTCCAAGAAGTTAAATTAATTGCCCCAAATTACATGACTAGTAAGTGGCAGAGTGGGGCAGGAGGAGGTGACATTAAACTCAGTTCTTCTGGCTTCAGGATCATTCACTTTTTACCTCATGAGAGCTGAATCTCAAGTGATGAACAACTGCTCAGTACCCTCCACACAAAGATCCTTCACGGTGTGAAAACCTTCACCTTTCAGTCTTCTCTAAGCTTGTGATGAAAGGCCCCTGGATCTTGCCTTTAATCTGTTTTAGGTTTTAGGCCTAGCAAGAGAAACCAGATGCAGTTCCCCTTCCAGGCGAATCTCTAGTCCAAAAACGATTTGCAGACACACAGAACCAAATCAAACCACCTTTGTGTGTACTATGGGTGGTAGGAAATGCATTTCCAGTTTTGACATTTATGTCATATATTTGCCTTGACAAATGTGTTCTGCTTTTTAAAATATTTTCAGCACCTCAGGCCCCACCCTCAAAAGAATTTGATGACTGGACACAGGCAGAGTCACTCTATTTTTAGCTCAAGACCCCACCCAGAGCTTTTGAGGCAGCTGTGCCGAATCAAGGCAGCTTAAAGGTATTTGTGATTTTCTCCACCCAGGAGAATTTTTCAGCATCTTCACTCTACACACAGAAATGGTTGTGTGATGATTCATTTAACCATCATCAGGTATTTTCTGAAGACATATGCCAGTCACTGTGTGTGACTCTGAGGACACAGTGGAGAACCACATAACTGGCTTCTGCCTTCAGTGTGCCTGGAAGAAGCTAATGGATGTTGCTGTCATGTAGGTGCAAAAGTTGTGAAATACCTCGATGTTTGCAACCTCCTTGGGAGCCTTAAAAAATTCACAGAGCTTTCAGCAATGCCATTTACCATCATCAATATAACCATACAGGGCAGTGGGCAAGGCAAGCGACAGGAGCACCATTGAGCAGAGGCATTTTCTCTCACACTGAGACCACACAGACCCATTCTTTCTCCTTTTGATTAGTATTCACAGCTTGCGGTTGATACTCTATTTGTGAATGGAGCTGAGATCTAATGCTGTATTGGATACTGGATCTCAGAGCCTGAAAATATTTTAAAAAGCAGAATTCATTAGTACAGCCGAATAAATACTACAAATGTCACACTTGATAAAAATTGGCCATTAGGAAAATTTGGTTATGGCGAAGTTGTTAAATTGGCATGGGTGAAGATTAATTAGAATATATATTTGGCATGTGAAAACAGATCTTGAGGAGGGGGAGCTGTGTGGGTGAGGTGTAACGACCCTGGGCGGGGGTGGGGGGGTGGGGCGGGGAACATCAAGGAAACAATGGAAACAGTATCTATGGCAACAAATGGCCTAGACAAAAGATAGGGTTCTGGACTCCTGTGTCTTCCTGATGAAATGTCTTGATGTGCCCTCCAGTGGCAATCACTGGGTAGTGACCTTCTCAGAGATGAGTCCCTCTCTTGGAAACTGGTCTCTTCTGAGTGCCTCAGGAGAAGTCGGCTTGCATTACACCTTATAACCAATCTCACACCCCAGCTTCCTCTTCATCTTGCACTTGTGGGCATGAAGAAAAGCATATGTCCAGAAACAGCTACCATTTTTCATTGAATCTAAGACTCCATTTGCTGGCTAACATGTCATTATTTCATGCACCATTAAGAAAAAACCACAGGCGATTACATTATGACATATCATTAATTGTAAGAGTATCCACATTTGAGAGATGTTAAATGTTCAAAATATTATGCCTTGTAATCTATAAAACATGATAAGTAACTTTTGGTGAGTTGCTTAACATTCCTGGAGCTTTGTTTCCTCACTTATAAACAGCTACGCTATTGATTCATTCATCCATTTGTTCATTCTACACACATTTATTAAGTGCCAAGGCTGGGACAGGCATTAACTTCAGCACTGAGGAGAGTGTGGTGAGCGGCTGTCCTGCCTTTGTGGGCTTTTGTTCTAGTAACCGTAGGATTTCTGATGATCTTTGCTACACTAACATTCTGTGAGTCAGTAAGTTTTGATTGTGGATGAGTTACAGAGTGAAAACAGACACCAGAAAAGAAAACAGATGCCAGAAGTAAGAAGACCTGTTCTGCCCCTCTCTGCCTTAGTTTATCCATTTATTAAGTGGGTGATATTATTGTCTGTCCCGCCTAGATCACCATTAAATCAAAAAACAGCTATGTTTTTCTCATAGCACAGTCTTTCAAACTATATGCAATGACAGTCAAAATGGCAAAACAACTGTGAAAACAGTGTCCATGGCCACCAATGGGTCTATCTTTCCTGCTCCTGAATCAAGAAAGTTTGTTTTTCTTATCACCTTCAGGTGTTAAGCAGTATCATTTTGTGTATATAAATGTCTAATCCAGAATAACATCAGATCTTTTTCCTATTGTCCAGTATAGAGCTGCTTGTTCCCTAGTGGACAGCCTGCAGTGGGCTGATATCTGAACCTTGCCTGTCAAACGCAGCTATAGAAGACAGGCTGGTTATCTGTCTGAGGTTGGGGTGTAGAGAGGAGGCTGGGCAGGGAACAGGTTTCTCCCAGTTTTTCAGGGCAAAACTATGTAAGTGTTTCCATTGGGCTAGGGTGTGGGCCATGCTAGAGAGAGAGCCAGTGTGGATGGGCCTGTTCGATATGGCCACTTGCCGGTGCGAGCCGAAGCCATTGCTGCATTCCCCAGGCCATGGAAGAAAGGAACAATGGAAGGAAGGCTTCAATTGCAACAGGGAACTGCAGTTGAGTGGTCTCCAGCAATGGCTATGGGGAACAAGGGGTCTCCAAAGAACCATGGAAACACAGAGGAATCAACTTTGAGCACCTGCCAGTCCCAGAGAGTGCAAAGCCCTCATACCATCGTGCCAGGCAAGAACTCTCCTGCCCTTCACGGTCTCTAACTCTTCCCCATTCTACTAACCTTGAAGGGTCAGAAACCATGATCAGCAGGATAGGAAGGGGGGAACAGATACATAAAGTAGAGAAAAGAGGAATTGTGTCCACATTCCCCCATCTTCCCACCCTGGGAAAACACTAAAGAAGATTTAACTTTGGAACTAGACATCAAATTTCTGAGTTGACATTGTATTTGGTAATGTAAAATAACCATAGGACTTTTATCACCTAATTGAGATCAGAAAAACTTTAATGTTGTTCATGTTTTCATCTTGGAGCAGGGAAAATGCTTTCACTGAGCAAGATAAGAAGACAGTGGGAAAATGAAACAGAGTTGCTGTGTGATCTTATCCTTCAAGTCATGCGTGTTCCACACACCAGTTGTCTGTGTGTGTGCACGTGCGCGCATGTGTGCTTAATCAAGCAACCAGCCTTGGGAGCTTGGAATCAGGACCCCAAACATGACTAGAAATATGTGCAGGTCTGACTATCCCTTCAGGCTGTAGCCTGACCTGGCCTGATGCAGTTCATCATAGACTGATCCGTAGACATTCAACAAAGTCTGTCATTCAAAACTAAATAATTTATTCTTGAGAAATGTATAATCCAGGACAAACACGTATTGCTAGAGTTCCCTCACTGATTGTCATAGTTCTATGCTGTCCCATATGGCAGCCATTAGCCAAGCATAGCAACAAGCACTGAAAGGGACCATGCCAAATTCAGGTGGCCTCTGAAGTGTACAAAATTCAGCAGACTTCAAAGACTTAGTTCAAAACAAATTTCACTAAAAATTTTTACATTTATTACATTTTATACATATTATCTTTTATACACTGAGTTAAATAAAATATATTATTAAAATTAATTTTACCTGTTGCTTTTTATCTTTTTAGTGTGACTACTAGAAAATTTTAAAGCACATGTAACTTGCATTCTATTTCTCTTGGTCAGCACTGTCATGGGCATAAGGCACTGAAGTCACAAGTCATATGGGGCTGGGATGTATCACCTTCAGCTGTGGCTCAGGCCTGAAGAAGGCAGATCCTGGGAGGTGGGCCCAAATCTGGATTGAGGGAGAAAACATCTTCTCCTGTTTGGACCAGAAAAGGTATAGCGTTTTGGGCTGGTGTTTTGGGTTGGGAAAGCACACTCAAGGGTACCCCAGTTGTGGGGAGGTAAACTGGCCCCTGAAACTCAGAGCATGGTGGAGGCGAAGCAGAGGAGCATCCAGCAGGAGAACCCATGTAGGGAGGGGCTTGGGCCTGTGATTTCTAAGTGTTTCTGTACTTCTCTTTCTTGATCCCTAACTCTTTAGGAAAGTCTTGTTAAACATGAGCCTGGGAGCAGCTGCAGGAGCTGAAGGAGGAGTCTGTGCCCACTCTTAGCCCTCCCTAGGCATGGCCTCCTTCCCAGCAGGTCTTGATAGCAGCCTAGGTCTAGCTGGTGCTATTTTCCCTCAGATGCAGTGATCTCACTTCTGGGAATCTATCCAATTCTCAACAGCGGAAAAAGTTTTATAAATAAAAAAGGTTCATTACAATTTATTATCTTAATAAAATATTGGAAGCAGTATAAACACTCAACAGGAAAAGCTATAAATTATGGCCTATGTACTTCATACACCATTGTGGAGACACTTAAGTGATATTTATTAAAACTTTGTGTTAACAAGGAAAACAATAAAGTCATAACAATAAGCTTTTAAAAAGAAAGGACTTTAACATGCAATCGGTGACAGTAACATTATACCTTCCCCCCAAAATGCAAAAACCTAGCCATAAAGAAAAAACTATAAAATCGATTTTTTAAAAAAATAGAACCATGATTGTATTCATGTTCTCTAGACAAAAAGAACCAATCGGAGATTTATCTATCTACATATGTGTCTATATATACATATATCTAGATATATGAATGAATACCTAGATATATACATAGAGACAGATTGATTTTAAGGAACTGGCTCATGCAATTATTTAGAGGCTGGGAAGTCCAAGATTTACAGGGCAGGCTGGCAAGCTGGAGACAAAGGAAAAAGCTGATGTTGCAGTTCAAGTCTGGAAGGAGTCTGGAGGCGGAATTCTCTCTTTCCAGAGAAGTAGGTCTTTGTCTATGAGGGCCTTCAAATGACTGGATGAAGCCCATCCACATTATGGCGGATAATCCGCTTTACTCAAAATCTACTGATTTAAGTGCTAATCTCATCTAAGATAGACCTTCACAAAAACATCTAGAATAATGTTTGACCAAATATCTGGGTACCATGGCCTAGTCAATTTGATACATAAAATTATCACACTGAGCAAGGGTTTAATATTCTCTAACTTACTTTCTACATGTGTCTTCCAAAATACGTGTAATAAAAACAACTTACTTTTATGATGGAAAAAGGCCTGTAAACACATTTGAAAACACAGCTTCCTTGGAGAGGCCGAGTCTCAGGCACTGGGTGTTTTTCCCGAAGCTCCCAATGTCCCTTTGCACAGCGCCCATGGCTCTTCTTGTCTCTGGCTTCTATCTTTGTTACCTGTGTCCAGAATGGGTCTCCCTCTGCTAAATGTCAGACTGTTAGAGGTCAGCAACCAGGTCCTACTCCTTTTTGACTCTCCCTCAAGCATGGGAAACTCTTTTCTTAATTAAGAACTTCCAGTGTTACCTCCTGTAGGAGACAATCTTTAGAGTTTTAGAAAGCAGGATTTTAGGAAAGAGAGAAGGAACAAGCAACAACTTGCCTAACAGTATCACGTTCAGCCCCAGGATAAATAAGCTGATTCCTGAGCAGCACCCTCCTGAGAGGAGTAGCTACAGGTGAGTGGAGGAAGATTGTGTTGCAGTTTTTCTGCAAAAATGAACTCGATAAGATTTTCCTGCCTCTGTTGAAATTGCCTAAAAGTTATTAGCAGTGCTGGGAACCAGGCAAAATGGCGTAGATGATAGAAGCTTCGTTCATCCCCTTGAGACCATCTCAAAATTGAGACAGAAACACGGAGCAAACAGTAAACAGAGTAGCCTGGGGTCTAGATGAACAGAAGCCTTACAACTAGGAAAAGAAATAAGAAATCACCCTGCAATGGTTGGAAGTAGGAGCGGGGAAAGAAGCGCGGTTGCCTGGTTCCTAGTGGCTGAGTAGGACAGAGGCTGCGGCAGCTGCAGATGCCTCTTAAAAGAGGCCTGTCCACAAGCAGACTTTCCCACTGACAGACCAGCTCGCTCTGAGCACCAGCGCTGGGACGACTGCGTGGTGGTCACTAGGGACTTACAAGGGGACAGTGAATAGTCAGAGAGAGGGCCGGAGGTGAGGCTTCCTCCTGGGCAGAAGTGCTGGCAGTATTCATTGTTCCTCTATTGAGCCCACCCTCCTCTGAGTGTGCAGACTCAGTGCCACCACAGCTGAGACTTCATCAAACTGGATAACAGAGGTTACCCAGCCCAGAGGATTCTCTGAAACTCCACCTTCCCCAACTCACAGTACCACCCAAGCCACATCCAGGTGTGTCTTCCATGAGTCAGGTGCTCCTTGCTCAGCCAACTCCAAGACTCACACTGGTGGCACTAACCACAGTTTCTAGTGTGGTTTCTTGCGGCAACTATAAGCCCAGCATCTGGGGATTGCTTGCTGAATCTTTTTTGTTGTTGTTGTTCCCCTCAAACAGTTAGATTTCTTTCTGTCACCACATTTTGACCCACTTTACCCCATCTATGTCCCTCCTTCCCCTTCCCCACCTTACCCTCTGGTAACCACTAGCCTATTGTTCATGTCCATGAGTCTCTGTTTGTTTGTCCAGTTTGTTTGTTGCTTTTAGGTTTATATCCCATATATAAGTGATATCATGTGGTTTTCAACTTTTTCTTTCTGGCTTATTTCACTTGGCATGATTATCTCAAGGTCCATCCATGTTGTTGCAAATGGCAGTGTTTCATCTCTTCTTATGGCTGAGTAATATCCTATTGTATATATGTACCACAGCTTCTTTAGCCAATCATCTATCGTAGGACACTTCGGTTACTTCCATGTCTTGGCTACCTTAAAAAATGTTGCTATAAAAATCAGTGTGCAGATATCTTTTCGGATATGAGTTTTCAAGTCTTTGGGGTAAATATACAGTAGAGGGATTGCTGGATCACATAGTAGATCAATTCTTAGTTTTTTGAGGACCCTCCATACTATTTTCCATAGTGGCTGTACCAATTTTCAGTCTCACAAGCAGTGCATGAGGGTTCCTTTTTCTCTGCAAACTCTCCAGCATTCCTTATTATTTGTCCTGTCAATAACTGCTATTCTAAAAGGTGTCTCATTCTAAAAGATGGTATCTCATTGTGGTTTTGATTGGCATTTCCCTAATAGCTAGTGATGATGAGCATCTTTTCATATGTTTATTGGCCACTTGTATGTCCTGTAGGGAGAAGTGTCTGTTCAGGTCCTCTATCCATTTTTGATTGTATCGTTTGTTTTTTTGTTGTTATTGTGTTGTATGAGTTCTTTGTATATTTTGGATATTAGGCCGCTATCACAGGCATTGTTTGCTAATATATTTTCCCATTCAGATGGTTGTCTCTTTACCTTGTTGACGGTTTCTTTTGCTGAGCAGAAGTTTTTTAGTTTGATGTAGTCCCACTCATTGATTTTAGCTTTTACTTCCCTTGCCTTTGAGATCAAATTCATAAAATCCTCTTTGAGTCCAAGGTCCATGAGTTTAGTTCCTATGTTTTCTTCTATGCATTTTATTGTTTCAGGTCTTATATTCAGGTCCTTAATCCATTTTGAGTTAATTTTGGTGTGTAGTGATAGACAACAGTTTAGTTTCATTCTTTTGCACCATTTATTGAAGAAGCTTTCCTTTCTCCACTGTATGTTTTTAACTCTTTTGTCAAAAATTATTTGCCCATATAAACATGGGTTTATTTCTGGACTCGATTCTGTTTCACTGGTCTGTGTGTCTGTTTTTCTGCCAATGCCATGACATTTTGATTACTGTCACTTGTGGTATAATTTGAAGTCTGGCAGAGTGAGGTCTCCGGCCTTGATCTTTTTTCTCAGGATGGCTTTGTCAATTAGAGGTCTTTTGTGCTTCCATACAAATCTGATGATTTTTTGTTCTATTTCTTTAAAAAATGCCTTTGGGATTTTGATGGGGATTGCATTAAATCTGTATAATGCTTTAGGTAATATGGTCATTTTAACTATGTTGATTCCTCCAATCCCAGATCATGAAATATCTTTCCATTTCTTTGTATCTTCTTCAATTTCTTTTAATAGGGTCTTATAGTTTTCATTATATAGGTCCTTCACATGTTTCATTAGATTTATTCCTAGGTACTTTGTTCTTTTTGTTGCAATTGCAAAAGGAATTATTTTTTTTTTACTACTTTTTCTGACACTTCATATTAGAATATAGAAATGCTATGGATTTTTGAATGTTGATTTTGTATCCAGAAACTTTACTCTATTTGCTTATTGTTTCTGGTAGGTTCTTGTGGAGTCTTTAGGATTTTCTATATAGGGAATCATGTCATCCGTGAATAGTGACAGTTTGACTTCTTCGTTTCTTATTTCGTTGCCTTTTATATCTTTCTCTTGTCTGATTGCACTTGCTAAGACCTCCAATATTATATTGAATAACGATGACGATAGTGAACAGCCTTGTCTTGTTCCTGATCTTAGAGAGAAGGTTTTTAGTTTTTCATCATTTAGTCTAATGTTGACTGAGGGTTTGTCATACATGGCCTTTATTATGTTAAGTTACTTTCCTTCTATATAAATTTTGTTAAGTGTTTTGATTATAAATGAATGCTGTATCTTGTCAAAGGCTTTTTCTGCATCTCTTGATATGATCATATGATACTTATTTTTAAATTTGTTTATGTGGTGTATCACATTAATCAATTTGCATATGTTGAACTATCCTTGTGCCTTTAGGATGAAGCCCCCTTAATGTGGGTGTATAATCTTTTTAACATGTTGCTATATTCGGTTCACTAGTACCTTATTTAGGATTTTTGCTTCTGTGTTCATGAGAGATATCAGTCTGTAGTTTTCTTTTTTTGTGTTATCTTTACCAGGTTTTTGGTATCGGAGTAATATTGGCCTCATAAAATGAGTTGGAAAGTATTGCCTCCTCTTCAATTTTTTGGAAGAGTTTGAGGATAATAGGTCATTAATCTTCTTTGCATGTTTGGTAGAATTTACTGGTGAAGCCATCTGGTCCTGGACTTTTACTTTTTAATAGGTTTTTGATTTTTCAATTTCCATACTGCTAATCAGTCCATTTAGGTTTTTCAGTTCTTCTTGATTTAATCTAGGAAGGTTGTATTTCTCTAAGTACTTGTCTATTTCTTCTAGGTTATTAAATTTGGTGTTATATACTTTTTCAGAATATTCTTGTATGATCCTTTGTATTTCTGCAGTGTCTACTGTAATTTCCCCTCTTTCATCCCTGATTTTGTTTATTTGTGTCCTTTCTCTTTTTTCTTGAGTGAGCCTAGCCAGGGGTTTGTCAATTTTATTAATCTTCTCAAAGAACCAACTCTTTGTTCCATTTATTTTTCTATTTTTTTTTTGTTTCAATTTCATTTAATTCTGTTCTAATTTCGATTACTTCTGTCCTTTTGCTGACTTTAGGCTTCATTTGTTCTTTGTTTTCTATTATTTTTAAGATGAAGTGTTATGTTATTTGGGCTTGTTCTTGTTTTTTGAGATAGGCCTGTAATGATATGAACTTTCTCTTCTTATTACCACTTTTGTCGTGTCCCAAAAGTTTTGATATGTTGTACTATGATTATCATTCGTTTCCATGCATCTTGTGACCTTTCTTTTTATTTCTTCTCTGACTCAGTCAT
This sequence comes from Pteropus vampyrus, assembly GCF_000151845.1. Lineage (NCBI taxonomy): Eukaryota > Metazoa > Chordata > Mammalia > Chiroptera > Pteropodidae > Pteropus > Pteropus vampyrus. The sequence goes on along the minus strand of NW_011889334.1, from coordinate 130,045 downwards.
TCTTCAGTAGCATGTTGTTTAATCCTCATATATTTGTGGTTCTTCCCACTTTCTTTCTACATTTGATCTCCGGCTTCAAAGCATTATGATCAGAGAATATGGTTGGTATGATTTCAACCTTCTTATATTTGTTGAGGCTATCTCTGTGTCCTAGTATGTGGTCGATCCTTGGGAGTGTTCTGTGTTTACTAGAAAAGAATGTATAAGCAGCTGTTTTGGGATGAAAGGTTCTATAAACGTCAATTATGTCCAGTTGGTTTAATGTGTCATTTAAGAATGTTATTTCCTTATTGATTTTCTGTTTGGATGATCTGTCCATATCCAACAGTGGGGTAGTTAAGTCCCCTACTATGATAATGTGTTGGTCTGTTTCTCCCTTTAGTTCTGTTAGTAATTGCTTTATATATTTCAGGGCTCCCTGATTGGGAACATAGATATTAATAAGTGTTCTGTCTTCTTGGTGTATGATTCCCTATATCATTATGAAGTGTCCTTCAGTATCTTTCTTTATCTTTTTTATTTTGAAGTCTATTTCGTCCAATATTAGTACCTCTACTCCTACTTTTCTCTGGATGCCACATGTTTGAAATATCATTTTCCACTCTTTCACTTTGAGTCTATATTTGTCTTTGGAACTGAGATGTGTCTTTTGGAGGCAGCATATGGTTGGGTTTTGTTTTTTGATCCAATCTGAAACTCTGTGCCTTTTTATGGTTGAGTTCAGTCCATTTACATTTAGGATGATTATTGAAATATGAGGTTTTCCTATAACCATTTTATGTTTTGCTTTTTGGTAGTCTGGTGTTTCCATTGCTTCCTTGTCCTTGTATGTCTTTTTTTTTTTTTAATTTTGGTTGGGTGTTGTGGGGTTTTCTCTCTGGTTCTTCTTGTTTTATGTTATATACTTCAGTTCTGAATCTTTGGTGTGTTGTTACCATTACATATACGTAGAGAATAGTTTTTTTATGTAAATACAGTTGTCCATTTTCTTCTGTGTGTGCCTTATCTCCATTCCTCTTTGCTTGCTGAATCTTAACAGGTGGC
>NW_011889334.1:126282-128951 GCF_000151845.1 Pteropus vampyrus | reverse complement strand
ACTTTTCTCTGGATGCCACATGTTTGAAATATCATTTTCCACTCTTTCACTTTGAGTCTATATTTGTCTTTGGAACTGAGATGTGTCTTTTGGAGGCAGCATATGGTTGGGTTTTGTTTTTTGATCCAATCTGAAACTCTGTGCCTTTTTATGGTTGAGTTCAGTCCATTTACATTTAGGATGATTATTGAAATATGAGGTTTTCCTATAACCATTTTATGTTTTGCTTTTTGGTAGTCTGGTGTTTCCATTGCTTCCTTGTCCTTGTATGTCTTTTTTTTTTTTTAATTTTGGTTGGGTGTTGTGGGGTTTTCTCTCTGGTTCTTCTTGTTTTATGTTATATACTTCAGTTCTGAATCTTTGGTGTGTTGTTACCATTACATATATGTAGAGAATAGTTTTTTTATGTAAATACAGTTGTCCATTTTCTTCTGTGTGTGCCTTATCTCCATTCCTCTTTGCTTGCTGAATCTTAACAGGTGGCCCCAGAGGGGTACAGGCTTGGGCTAAAGTTGGTCTGTAGCTGAACCCCTCTCAGGACTGTGCTACTAGACACCTACTACACAAAGATCAGGAGACTTAAGAGTTTTGCTTAGTACATAGAAATAGACACAGAAAGGCAGACAAAATGGGAAGACAAAGAAGCAGGAACCATATGAGAGAACAGAACAGAGATTCAGAAATAATGGAGTCAAGTAATCTAACAGATGCAGAGTTCAAAATACTGGTTATAAAGATGCCCAATAAACTTAGGAGAAATGTAGAGGAACTCAGTGAGAACTTTAAGAAAGAGACTCAAAACATAAAAATTAAAATGGAAATTATAAAAGGGAACCAGTCAGAAATGAAGATTACATTAGCTGAGATGAAGAGTATATTAGAGGGAATCAACAGAGTGGATAAAGATCGACCCACCAATATAGAGGATGGGGAAGCAAGGGCGCTCAGTCAGAATGGCAAGAAAAAAGAAGCCAAGACTATAATAATGATTTAAAGAGCCCATGGGACACTATTAAATGTAAAAATATCCATGTCATAGGGGTACCTGAAGGAAAACAAGATATTGAAGAGCTACTTGAAAAAATAATGATGGAAAACTTCCCTCATCTGTTCAAGGAAATAGACATACAACCCCAGAAAGCTCAGAGAGTCCCCCAGAATATGAACCCAGAGAGGCCTACACCAAGACGCATCGTAATTAAAATGCCAAAGATTAAATACAAAGAGAGAATCTTAAAAGCAACAAGGGAAAAGAAATTAGTTACCTACGAGGGAGCACCCATAAGACTGGCAGCTGATTTCTCATAAGAAATTTTGCAGTACAGAAAGGCTTGGCACAAAATATTCAAAGTGCTGAAAACCCAGTATCTACAACCATGAATACTTTATACAGCAAAGCTACCATTTAGAGTCAAATGACAGATAATGAGCTTCCCAAACTAAAATAAGCTATAGGAATTTATCAATACCATACAGTATTACAGGAATTGTTGTCTTTAAAACCATGTATCAAAAACATGAATAAAGAATGGTAATAACTACATTCCTATCAACAAATCTCAAATCCCAAACACTTATCCACCATATTACACTGCTTTCAAAATTCTCTTTCTACTACCAAATGGAATAAATGTACACAAATGGAAAATAATTAAGTGCTCCAACCAAAAGATAGAGTGGATAAGAATGGATAAGAAAACAAAACCTCTACATGTGCCGTTTACAAGAGACTCATTTCAAATTAAAAGACACACACAGACTAAAAGGAAGGGGATGGAAAAAGATATTGCCTTGATGGACCTAGAGGGTATTGCGCTGAATGAAGTAAGTCAGATAGAGAAAGACAAATATCACATGATTTCACATACATGTGTAATCTAAAGAACAAAGTAAACATCAACAACCAAAAAAAGGAACAAATTCATAGATAGAGAGAACATTTTGAGGGCTACTAGATGGGATGGGTTGGGGGACGACGAAAAAGGGCAAAAGGATGAAGAAGTACAAATGGAAAGATATAAAATAGTCATGGAGATATAAAGTGTAGCATAAGGAAAATAGTCATCAATGTAAAAATATTTAAGTGGGAAGAGGGGTATTTGATTTTAGTGGGGTGATTACTTTGTGAGTTATATAGATCTCTAATCACTATGCTGTACAACTGAAACTAATTTATTATTGTATGAAAAAAACTCATCGAACTGTACACTGTAACAATAAAAAGTAAATAGGCAAAAAAATATTAGCAGTGCTTTGTTTGATTTCCTCTAATATTTTCTGCAATTGCTTTAAATTTTAATTTATTGCTCATGTTTTATCATCCCTTTTTACCTCTTGTTAAATGTAATGTTAGTATATCTGTTTTACTTATTTTTGGTAAATTCCCATAGATGGATGAAATTTCAATAAACTAAATCTATCTTGCTTTGATTTTCAATATAAGTTTAAAAATAATTTCTAAGGTGAAAAATGCTGCCATTAAGACACAATTAAAATTTTACTTTAGAATAATGTCAACTACTTAATACATAACTATTTAAAGCAAAGGATGCAATGACATTAACTGTAATACTATGTTGCAATAAAGAACTTAAACTCTGCCAAACATGTAAGAAACTAATTTTTGGAACAATATTCAGGGGAGAAAATAAAGATGCCCAAAGTATTGT
>NW_011889334.1:112544-125462 GCF_000151845.1 Pteropus vampyrus | reverse complement strand
TAAAAATATTTAAGTGGGAAGAGGGGTATTTGATTTTAGTGGGGTGATTACTTTGTGAGTTATATAGATCTCTAATCACTATGCTGTACAACTGAAACTAATTTATTATTGTATGAAAAAAACTCATCGAACTGTACACTGTAACAATAAAAAGTAAATAGGCAAAAAAAATATTAGCAGTGCTTTGTTTTATTTCCTCTAATATTTTCTGCAATTACTTTAAATTTTAATTTATTGCTCATTTTTTTATCATCCCTTTTTACCTGTTGTTAAATGTAATGTTAGTATATCTGCTTTACTTATTTTTGGTAAATTCCTATAGATGGATGAAATTTCAATAAACTAAATCTATCTTGCTTCGATTTTCAATATAAGTTTAAAAATAATTTCTAAGGTGAAAATGCTGCCGTTAAGACACAATTAAAATTTTACTTTAGAATAATGTCAACTACTTAATACATAAATATTTAAAGCGAAGGATGCAATGACATTAACTGTAATACTTGTTGCAATAAAGAACTTAAACTCTGCCAAACATGTAAGAAACTAATTTTTGGAACAATATTCAGGGGAGAAAATAAAGATGCCCAAAGTATTGTCTGACTCTTGAAACTTGGTTTTCGTATGTCAGCCATCATAGTGACCTGGCTATTCTCTTCTATGTCCACTACTTTTTTCTGCTACTATTGACTTATCAAACAATTCTCTTTCTACTTCCTAACTTCTGAACTTTGCTTCCCTTCCAGCCTCAGAACTAATCATCTTCATCATCATCATCATCATCATCATCATCATCATCGTCATCATCATCATTGTCGTCCACGTCGTCATCCACTGCTTCATCACCATTTCATATTAATTACCATCATCACCAGCACCATCATTACCATCATCATCACTATCATCTAGTGCCAGTGATAGCAAAAAAGTACACGGAATCCTTACAATTCTCTCAAGAAAGTACTGTGATTCCTCTTTGAGAAAATGAGGTACAGGATGGTCAAATAATTTGTCCAGAGTTACACATTTAGCAAATTATAAAACCATAATTTAAACCTAGGCTTACTTGATCTCAAATCCCAAACACTTATCCACCATATTACACTGCTTTCAAAATTCTCTTTCTACTACCAGCCACTTTTTTATATTTCTATTACTTAGTATGAACTCCTGATAGAAAGAATCTGGTGGGTTCCACTCAACTTTCAGTGTGGTGCCACATCACTGGTCACCAGCCAACTTATTAATTGGCTGACTGCAAATCAGATGTCCATCTCTGGACCAATCAGTGGTGACGAGGGGACGCAGGGGTGTGTGGGCCAAAATATGGCTGGCCACCTGGCCCTGTGCTCTTCACATGGGTGTGTGTGGAACAGGCACTGTGAAGGCTGTGGCCAGCATATGTGTACATGTCTGACCTCCCCTGAGAGTTTGTTAAACAGGACAACTTTTAATGTACATTTATTTAGACCTCCATCTCTTTCTACAAATTATTTGGAATGGCTTATAACAAAACTACATTTAATGAAATAATAAGTATACATAGAAATTTAAAAATATAGAAACCAAGGCAAAAGAGAATAGAAATACTCCAAAGCTTAGGAATAATAATATTGAGGGCACTTGAAAAAGTTGTGTTTTAAGCTTTTTAGCAACCAGTAAAAAGAGAAACATGAGTAGTCTATAGTCCATATGAGCAAAAGAAAGCAAATAGAACTTTTCCTGGCAGTAAATTCTAAAATAAATTTCTCATATAATGTTTTTAATAAGGGGCACTGGGTAATGTAAAGCTAAAAGTCCTCAGCAAATTTTCTGTAGCAAATTCAATAACTGATTTCTTGTGCTTGTTCGTCACAGCAAATCTAAACAAAGAAAAGGGCAAAGCATAAACCACAACTCAGTGGAAGATTCCAGGAACGGTTAAAAAAAAGTAGTACAAATACAGAGATGTCTGTGATCTAGGGACAATTTAGAGAACTCAGAGGCGAGAGCACTGCATGTCCCTCATAGAATCATCTCTAAAATATCTTTTATCAAAACAAACAAACAAACAAATAAATAAAATATCTTTTATCTCCTTAGACTATTGAAAGGAGCCATGTAGTAAAAATCCTAGTTGGGGGCATTTTGGTTGTATATTTCCTGTTGCTGACTGAGATGAGTTACCTTTTCTTAAGAAGTCAGTTGGGCAGGCCACAGGCCTATACTGCCCAAGGAAACTGAGGCCCTCAGCCTTCAATCCCTCCTGGATGAAAGGTGACACAGCCTCTGCACAGAGATGCTCTGAGTTGCCAATATAGAGATGCCAGAGCCAGATCATCATTCAGAAAACTGTTTTGGGATTGCTTTGACACATGAGCCAGCAATGAACAAGCCACATCATGAAGCATTATTACAGCAAGACAGACCTGGCCCCTAACCTCATGTTGCTTACAGTGGAGCTAATATTGTCATTTTGAAAAACTAAATTAAAGCAGGTACTACCAGTCACCTGATATAGACACAGAAAAAACTCAGAAGTTACTCAGTAAATCCTCTGGGAAAAACAGATTTCACAAAGAACCTTGCAAAATGTATATAATTAATTTTCTCTATACTTACTTGCATATACCAAATTAATTGTTGAAAATATATGCCAAAGACAATTATTTTAATTCCTGTAATAATTAATATGGTGGCTATTTATCTTATTTAGTTATCGGGACCATTCATCTCTTAAAATCCTTCCTGGTTAAAGTTAATCAGGAACCATATGAGCAGCCCACTTATGCTCTACCACAGTTCCATGCATCTTGTCTATTTAATTTTTGAATTGTTGAGATAGTGGTTTAAAATGAAATTAGATATTTTCTGAATAAAGGAACTGATTCAGTCCTTGTGAAGGTGTGGTGAAGCAAGGCACTTTCATATAATATTAGTGGGGTTATGATAATATGTACCAAGAGACAACTTCCTTGATGCACAGGGATGTTTATGGTAGCATTACTTCTAATAGTGAAACAGTTCACGAGTCCAGCAGAAGTAGTATAGCATGTATTAAGCAGCAATTTAAAATTATTTTATGAATAATTTCTAAGGTAAGATACTGTTTATAACATAAAGTTAAGTAGAAAGATCATATGTGCATTCAAAAAAATAGAAGGGAAAATACCAAAATGTTAGCAATGCCTATCTCTATGGATCGGGGTTAGAGGTTATTTTTATTTTTTTATACTTTGTATATAGTATTCCTTAAGATTCCAAACTCCATTTTATTTTTTAATAAAAAGGGATGTTACCCAACAAAAGAGTCTCTTTTATAGTTCTAAAGATTGCTGTCAGATCCACCCACATACTCTTTCTGCAGTCCTCACTTTTTGCAGCAATATAAAAACACAAGTATTTTATGAGCATCAATAGCAAGGAATGCAAATTGCCCTATTTATTTAGGCTCTGCTTTGCTTCCCATTATTAGAGACCAACAAAGATAAAATAAAATCTGTAATCTCTCATCCCCAGATCTTTCCAGAGGATGACGTATCTTGCAAAGTTCCTGGCTGTATTGTCTATGTAGGAAAGGACGTTGTTGGAAATGCATTGAGTCACACACTGAAGCAGGGACCCAAGTGCCACCAGGTGGAGTGCCAGCCAGAAAAGATAAAGGGGAAATAAAAAGAAAGACATTATGGCATTTACTTCTACATGGCACCAGTTGATCCATGCTAGGTAGCCAGAGTCCACCATGACTACACTGCAAAATCAACTGGGTCTCCTGGCTTAATACGGCCAATTGAACACACATATTTGTTTCTGTTCCCATCAGAAGTCCCACCAAATATGGTAAAAGTTTTTTTAAAGGACAAGAACTGCCATCAATTGAAATAAACACATTTTTAGTTGTTTGTGTATGGGGGGTTTGACAAGAACCTACAAGGAAGACAAACAAAAACAAAAACAAAAACAAAAACAAACCAAGAAATGATATAATCTAAATAAATAGATAAATGAATAAATCAGGATCTGGAGAGTAAATGGACAAACATCTTAGCAGGTAAGAGAAAATTAAAGGTACGATAACTGCGGGAGAATCCCAGAAGCAGGCTGATTTCACAAAGCAGAACCCCAGAAATCCTAAGGAATGAAGACACTGAGTACTTCTGATTGTAGGGGTGCAAGAAGGTCTGGGAAAAGAAGTTGAAAGTCTGTACAGGAAGCCATTAGAGCCCCAGATCCCCTAACTCACTCATATAGCAGAGTGACCCCTATATTCCACCCTAATAGGTGGTTTACTTGCTGGAGAGTTGAACCATGTTGGGGAGGTCTGGGAAACTATAATGAAATTAGGATTAAGTAAGTAAAAGTCTACATACAAAATGTCTAGGTCTCTTGGTCTTCTTCCCCCAGTTAGTTCTGAGAACTCTGGCAGCCAGACTTGCCCTCAGAAGATAATAGTGTAATCTCCTCTGGAGAGATGACCAGACCAAGAAAAAGCATACAAACACCAGCAGCAGGGAGGTTGTGCTGGTTGTTACTTGGCTTCAAACCCACCATTCTATTCTCTCCCTTTCAGCTGGCTTCCTATTAAGCCTAGAAGGAGACTTCAGGGCTGGAGGAGAAAGAAGGGACTTATTCCTTCACGTGTGCTTCCCAATCCTACCAGCATCACCACAGCAATAACAGTTGCTTCTTGATTCCAGTAGCGGCCATTGGTTGTAAAGTTCAGTTCTTCCATGCTGCTAGCACCAGCCTTGCTACACCATCTCAGAGATACCAACACACTACCAGGCCCCTCACAGGTCTGAGTTCCAGCTCCGTGGGGCCCAGTCTCCAAGATTCTGCTCTTTAATCATCTCGACTTCATCCCTTATTGCCCCAGCCTTTAGACAGGTAGCTGGTTCCTGTACTTTTTGCCTCTGTGGTACCTCAGTGTTCCTTTTTGCCTGTTTAGATCTCAATACGTGGATAATCATTCTTTATATAAAATGATCTGTTGAAATATATGGAGTTTTTCTTTCACCTGACTGGACTCTGAATACAAGGGTCGTCTGAAGAAACAGTCCAGCCCAATTGCACAACAGTGGAGCTCGAATGAAAAAGCTCACTCACACATGTGGAGTTCCAAACAGCTTATAATCAAGGATGCTGTATCAGTTAAGTTCTAACCAGGAGACAGAAGCTAAGCCGTAATTTGAGCAGGGAGAGTTTACTATAAAGAGTGATTGACTGTTAGGAGGAGTAACTATGAAGATGTGAAGAGAACCTAAAGCCCTTGGGAGCTTACCAAGGCGGAGCATCCCCACCCGACCAGACCTCATTGGAGAGGGTGTGGTCATGCCCACTGCATGGCAGGTTACTTCACTGGTATGCCCCTGGACAAAGCCTCTCCACAGTCCTGGGCTCACAGGAAACACTTTTCTGGAGTGAACTGGAGGCACTGAGGGAGTCTGGCATCCAGAGCCCACTCACTACATACAAGGCCTGGAGCATGCAGTCCAGCTCTCCGAGCAACTGCATACACTCAGCACGCAGCCAAGGCAGAGCCCAGTGGATGAATCTCCACCCCCTTACATAGATGGTCTGTGCAGCAGGAGCCACAAGAATCAAAAACCTTGGTTCATTCAAACCAGAAAAAGTCTCTTTCTTCTGCCATGTCCCTCCAGCGCCCTCTACTGACAAAACCTAAGTTAGTGCTGGCTGCAAAGGAGAAATACTCCGTTATCACACTTAGGTAAGAGGGTGGATTTTCAGTTGAGAGGCAATGCAATGATAACCAGCAGTTACCATTTGACGAAAGCCACTTACATGAAAGATTTAAGAAACTTAGAAGAAATCAGGTCATTTCAAAGAGGGCTTGTGGGACAAAACTCAGGAATTCAACGCTGTAACGAAATTTGAAGTTCTCCATCGGATGTAATAGTCACTCAATAGTGCTATGTTTCAATATATATAAGCCTTACTGTTAAAATATACAGCTAAAACTTATTGGATTTTGTTAACCAATGTCACCATAAAAAAAAATACATTAATTAATTAATTAATTGATTGATTGATTAAAAATAAAATAAGATGAAAAAATAAAAATTGCTTTGGCACAGCTTATTAGTGCATCAAAAAAAATAGTGCTATATTTTCCTGAAAAGATATATAAGATTTAGTTATATATCAATGATGTAGGAAAGTAAATAAATGTCTCTCAAGTTTAAAAAAAAAAATTAGAAGAAATCGAGACAATGCAATAAACCAAATAATAAAACCCAATGCAACAAATATTTTCATAAAAATAAGAGAAGACATTGTCTCCTTAAAAAAAGAACAAGAGGTTATAAAAATGAACATTTATAGAACTAAAAATACTCATTTCTAATTTAAACTATTATTTCAAAAGCAAAAATTTCCATAGAAGTGTTAGAATTTAAAGTTGATAAACTCTTTTAAAAAGAAACAAAGATTAAAGAGATGGGATAGAAAATATATGAAAGTCTATTTTCTATATATACAGAAAGGTGGGAGGAAATTATCAAAGAGGTAAATCAAGAAAATTTCCCAGAACTGAGAGATATAAGATTCCAAATTGACTGTAGAGGTCCCCCTAAAGGAGAAAGTGGTCCTGGCCCTACACCAGGCTCCCCAGCCCAGAGCTCCGGTGTTGGGAAGAGAAGTCCCCAAAACTTCTGGCTATGAAAAACTAGCAGAGATTGTACTGAATGAGAAGGAGGGCTGCAGGAGTCATAGTTGTTCCTCTTAAGGGGCCTTACTCACTGATGGACTCACTAGCTCAGCTCCAGCACTGGAGCAGCTGCTTGAAAGGTGCCAGAGACATACAGGGAGAAACTGAATTTTCTGGCTTTAGGGAGAGGACTGGAGGGACAGCTTTCTCCAGACAGAAGTGCTGGCAGAATCCATTGACTCTTTGTCGAGCCCTCCCGCCTCCCTGTGTGCAAACACAGGCAGGAGTCTTATCTGAGCCTCCGCCATCCTCGTTAACACAGGTCTCCCCACCCTGGTGATTCCTTGAGACACCTTGCCCAACTTGCAGCCCCACCCAAGTCACTTCCAGTGGATTTTCCATACAAATGGCCTGTCTTGGTTCATGCTGCAGACTTTCCTAAAATCTCTCAATGGTTAACAAAACCCAAATAAGCAGCATCTGGCCTTGGTGTGCCCCATACCTCTTGCTGAACAGCCCCAAGACCAGTACTCAGTTCATGTCTGGGCCTCTCAAGGCACTTCCAAGTCCGGTGTGGGTGGTAGCCATCTCATTCAGCTTGGTTGGTGATTCTTGCCAGGTGGCCCCCTGCAAGGTAAAGTTGTGACTGAACTTGGCCTGTGACAAAGCTCCTCCCAGGAGGCCCTGGAGCCAGCAAGCCCCGTGACTGGCTTCTGACCGAGCCAGAGCACTACCCAGGGCTGCATCTTAGGACAACACACCCAAAGGACAGCCTGGATGGGCACCAGAGTCCAGCTAAAGTGAATCTTGCTCCATAAGGTCAGCCCCTCACCAGCCAGTCCTCACAACCAATTAGCCTGAGGGTCAATCCCTCCCACTGACAAGCAAACAGCAACCAAGGCTCAACTACAACAGGAGGGCACATACAACCCATAAAAGGGACACATCTGGCTAGGGTGACCAGGGAGACTACACCACTGGGCCCCATAGGACACTTACGACATAAGGCCACTCTACTGAGACCAGGAGACATAGCATCCCTACCTACTACATAGAAACAAACACAAGTAGGCAGCCAAAATGGGAAGACAAAGAATCATGTCCCAAACAAAAGAACAGAACAAAGCTCTAGAAAAATAACTAAACAAAATGGAGACAAGCAATTTGCTAGATGCAAAGTTCAAAACACTGATTATAAAGATGCTTGATGAACTTAAGGGAAGAGTGGATGAACTTAGTGAGAACTTTATCAAAGAGATTAAAAAAAACCCCATAAAAATGGAGATAGAAACCATAAAAAGGAATCAGTCAGAAATTAAGACCACAATAACTGAAATAAAGAATACATTAAAGGGACATTAAAGGAAATCAACAGTAGATTAGATAAAGCAGAGGATTGAATCAGGGATTTAAAAGATAAAATAGCAGAAAACACCCAATCACAACAGCAACAAGAAAAAGGATCCATAAAAATGAGGGTGGTTTAAGGGGCTGCTTGGACAACATCAAGCATATCAACATCCACATCATAGGGGTACCAGAAGAAGAAGAGAGAGAGAGGGAGAGCAAGGAATTGAAAACCTATTTAAAGAAATAATGACAATCTACGGCCATGCTACCTGAACAAGCCCGATCCGTCAGATCTTGGAAGCTAAGTAGGGTTGGGCCTGGTTAGACTTGGATGGGAGACCACCTGGGAAGACCAGGTGTTGTGGGCATAAAAAATAAAAAAATAAGGGATTGTAAACTGACGAAGTCCTTGTAATCTGTGAGGTTAACCTATGGTTGCCTTGCCAAAAAAAGAAAGGAAGGAAGGAAGGAAGGAAGGAAAAGAAAGAAAGAAAGAAAGAAAGAAACAGACAGAAAACTTCCCTTACCTGGTGAAGGAAACAGACATATAAGCCCAGGAAGTACAGAAAGCCCCCAACAAAATGAATGCAAAGAGGCCCACACCAAAGGTTAAAGACAATCAGAGAATCTTAAAAGCAGCAAGAGAAAAGCAGTTAGCTACCTATAAGAAAGCTCCCATAAGACTATCAGCTTCTTTCTCAACAGAAACTTTGCAGACCAGAAGGGATCAGCATGAAATATTCAAAGGGATGAAAAGCAAGGCGCTATAACCAAGACTACTGTATGTAGCAAAGCTATCATTTAGAATCAAAAGACAGATAAAAAGCTTCCCAGACAAGAAAGAGCTGAAAGAGTTAGTTCATCACCATCAAACCAATATTATGAGAAATACTAGAGGGACTTCTTTAAGAAGAATAAGAAAAAAATTAAAAGTATGAATAATAAAATGGCAATAGCTAAATATCTATCAGTAATTATTTCAAATGTAAATGGATTAAATGCTTCAATCGAAAGATAGGGTGGCTGAATGTATAAGAAAACAAAACCCTTACATACGCTGCCTACAAGAGACTCACTTCAGATTGAAAGACACACACAGACTGAAAGTAAAAGGATGAAAGATGTTTCATAAAAATGGAAATAAACAAACAACAAAAAAAGTTGGGGCAGCAATACCTATACTAGACAAAATAGACTTTAAAACAAAGGCTATAACAAAAGACTAAGGACACAGTAATCCCACTTGAGCATTTATTTGAAGAAACTCAAAATGCTACCACAAAGGGACGTTTGAATACAGATGTTTATTGCAGCGTTATCTACAATAGCCAAGATATGGAGGCAACCTGGGTGTCCATCAATAGATAAATGGATAAAGAAGAGGTGGTACATATATATAATGGAATATTACTCAGCCATAAAAAAGAACAAAATCTTGCCATTTGCAACAATATAGATGGACCTAGAGGGTATTGTACTGAGTGGAGTAAGTCAGACAGAGAAAGACAAATGCTATATGATTTCACTTACATGTGGAATCTAAAAAGCAAAATAAACAAACAAAAGAGAAACAAACTCATAGATACAGAGAACATTTTGATGGTTGCCAGATGTGAGGCGAGCTGAGGGGGTGGGGTAAAGGGAGAAGGGATTAGGAAGTACAAAGCGGTAGTTACAAAATAGTCACAGAAATGTATAGCACAAGAAAAATAGTCAATAATATTGTAGTAAATATGTATGGTGTCAGATGGCTACTAGACTTATCAGGGTGATCACTTTGTAAGTTATATAAATTTCTAATCACTATGTTGTACACCTGAAACTAATATAATATTGTATGTCAACTGTAATTGAAAAAAATTATTTAGAAAAAAAGATTCCAATCAAGAGGGACCACTGAGTGCTAGCAAAATGAATGAAGTCCAGGGTATGTTAAAATGAATTTTAAAAATATTAGGGACAAAGAAAAAATTTCTTAAATTGTTTAAAGGGAAAAAGTAGATCACATAAAAAAGATCAAGACTCAGATGGTTTAGGATTTTTCAACAGTAACACTGGAAGCCAGAAGATAATGGAGCAATGCTTTCAAAATTTAGATATAAATTTTACAACTTAGAATCCTATCTTCAGCAAAATTATTAATCAAAGAATCAGATTCTGTGCTCTTAGGGACCAAGGAAATTTACAGTTATATACAGTAAAATAAAAACTTGTTTTACAAAGTCTCAAAACCTTCTCTCCTGCCACTTTCTTCAGGAGTTACTGGAGTATGTGTCCTGCCAAAGTAGGGGTCACATGAAGAAATTTCAAGGGATCCTCCAAAGAGTGAGGTGAATGGAAATCTGAGGATGATGCTGGGACATCCCAAGAAGCAGCTTTACAGGAGACCTAGGGATCAACAGGTTCAGACAGAAACTGAAGTTTGAGGCCAAAACCTCAGGAATAAAGAGTTTCTTTACCTGGCTACAGAGGATATGTCCAAGAAAAATATAAAATTAATTTTCATGCATTTGAATGTAGGGGGAGACTATACTCTTGAAGGAGAACTTAGTGACAAATTAGTAATAAATTTACAGAAAAGCCATCAAAGGAAAACCTAGTAGAGATATATTGTTCTGGCTATCATTCCATAAAGCTCAGCTGAGAACCTGCTCCTTCAGGCCCTTTAATGATTTCAAAAGCTCCTGATACCCTTTGTAAAATCCGTTCCTGTTTAATATATCTAGAGTAATCCCTATTTCCTGCACTGAACCCGGACTGATACAACTTGTTATTAAAAAATAGAAAAATAAAAACCAAGTGAGCATTGAAATATTTTCATCTGGGAGGAGAGAATTAGAGATTGGAAAATGTGGTACAAGGGATCACATCTTTTTTAATGTCTTGTACAACTTTTTTGCCTTATAAAATGACATACATGTATAAGTTTGGTAAAAATTAAAATACGCAAATAAGCAAAAACTCATTTGGGAGATAACATATAATAAAGCGCTAAGACATACACTGGATTGTTGTTGTTGTTTAAAAAAAAAAGCTCTGCCATTCATGTAGACTGTGTTGTTCCTATAAAGGTGGCATCTGAAACATTCCTACATTGTGGAAAATTTACAAGTATATAATAGGTACACCTCTAATAAATTTATAAGCCTCTCAGTTTTTGCAGATTATCTTCATTTACTCCTTTACTGTGGTATCCTGAAATTGGTATCCTGACACTTTCTTGTAAACATGGCACCTCATATTTCCAGCAGACACTCAAGTACATTTCAGGGTCCCATGTTGTCCACCACTCTGTCTGCTGTTTTCTCCTCTCTAACCGCTGCAGAAACCCAAGGCTTCCTTAGCCTCATGCCAAAGGAGCTGCTGTCTGCAAACAAGCCTGTGCTCTTGGGAACCAAGGAAATTTAATGTATTTCCAATCTCTCTCAACTTTAGCTCATGCCCAAAAGAAGACAGCTGCTCTTGAGGTTTCAGACTCTCAAGTGACCCAGCTCTCCAATTCCCAAGGCTCTGTGTACCCCCACCTTGATTTCATCTTCCAGACCATGCCAGATGTTGGTCAAGTCTTCAGAGAGGACATAACCAAGATCCTAAACCCTAAAATCTTCCCTTAGCCACCCACCAGCTTCAGGGGCCCTGCTGGGGTTCTGAGAAAGGTATGTGCGGCAGACATTCCAAGTAAAATTCCTCTTTAAGCCTGGTGCTATGGGAATTACTCAGAGCCTCCTTTTGCTGGTGAAAGATACTTTGCCCTCTTTGGATGCGGAAAGGTGAAGGACTCTTGGGACACGTGACAGGGGAGACTGAAGTAGGCTACTACACATTCCTGCCTCTTGTCTAGGTAAAGAGTCATTGTGATCACACCGTTTCACTAATCTAGTTCACTAAGGAAAGCAGCCACAATAGAGTTGGGCCAAAACTTCAGAAATAGAGTCCCTTTTCCTGAAATGTCCTCAATTTTTTATTAAAGATATTTATTTTTTAAATTTATTTTTCAGGACATATTTTTTAATGTCCTTTCTCATCCTCTTCTTCTCCCCCCCATCTTTTTTGTTTTGAAATAATTATAGATTCACAAAAAAATTGCAAAAATGGTACAGAGATGTTGCATACGCCCTTTCGTTACTTTAATGGTAAAATCTTGTGTACTATAGTCTGTTACAAAAAAAAAATCAATGCATTTTGTTCTCAGTGCATTGAGATTTGGTACTTAAATAGGTTGGTACCCCAAAAACCTCTTTCCATCTGTCATGACTAACAAAAGTTTCACAGTTTTCAAAGGGCCATCCCTTGAAGAGGAGATGCTTTGTGTCCAATCCCAGCCAGTTTTTGTGATGCAAAGATCTGCAGTTTTCCGGGCTAGTTTGGTTTTGAAGAGCTGAGAATCAATCACTGGAGAGGCAAAAATGGCAAAGTTCCTGCAGACTCACTGTCAAGAGCAGAACTGATGTCAAAGGATAATCCAGGGACAAGTGCCCTCAGCAAGAAGGCGATAAAGGGCCAGTGTAGGTGGTACAGATGGTTTTTTACTGAGAGACATTTGTCAAGTAAATGGATTTCCTAATGCAATCAGATTTAGGTGGTGAAAACCTCATTAAAATAGAGGAAATAGTATTTTCTAGGCCCTGAGAGTAATCATAGATGAAGTCCCTTCTAAAGAAATACACTATTCTCTTTAAGATGGGCACAGAGAACAGGAACTCACAAGCTTTTGTCTCCCCAGGCCGGTGCTCGCTGTTCGCTGTGGGGGCCCCTGGGTAGAACTCTCCAAGCGACAAGCTGAGAGTAGTGCACTATTATCAGCATTACAGCCTCACCTGTAATGTTACCAAAAAAAATGCCCTCTGAGAAGCTGCCACAGGAAAAAAGTCCCTAGGGCGGGGGCCAGCACAGCTAAAACACCCCAGGTGAAAATATAAAGA
>NW_011889334.1:109969-111440 GCF_000151845.1 Pteropus vampyrus | reverse complement strand
AAGATCTGCAGTTTTCCGGGCTAGTTTGGTTTTGAAGAGCTGAGAATCAATCACTGGAGAGGCAAAAATGGCAAAGTTCCTGCAGACTCACTGTCTCCCCAGGCCGGTGCTCGCTGTTCGCTGTGGGGGCCCCTGGGTAGAACTCTCCAAGCGACAAGCTGAGAGTAGTGCCCTATTATCAGCATTACAGCCTCACCTGTAATGTTACCAAAAAAAAATGCCCTCTGAGAAGCTGCCACAGGAAAAAAGTCCCTAGGGCGGGGGCCAGCACAGCTAAAACACCCCAGGTGAAAATATAAAGAAAGAAAGGGAGAATGGCGGGGGTGGGGGGGTAGGGAGGATAAAAGCAGAAGAGACAGGAGCGAGGAAAGAGAAGACGCAAAGGAAGGGAGAAGGGCGTGGGAGAGAGGAGGAGGACAAGTAAGAGAAACACGTGACAAGAGGCGGCCCTCGAGGGAAGCAGAAGCGACATCTAGACAACAAGCATCCAGTGCTGGGGACGGCTGCCAGGCCCTTTCGTCAGGGGAGCCCCGCACAGTCCCGCAAGTCTCTCTAGAGATGGGAGGACAGCAAGATTTCAGGTAGAAAAGCAGCTCTAACTTGGGCTTTGGAGACGGGAGTCACTTAAGGCGGGGAGGGGGAGGGAGCGGGGATGATGAGCTGTGACTCAAGAGGTCTGAATCCAGGATACAGGGAGGCCAGCAGACACTGCTTGATGCCAGTCCGCGCTCAACCAGTTCCCCAATGCTGATTTTATACAGTTCTCAATGTGCCGGGTCTTGCGCCTGGGAGGGGCCGTGCGCCCTCCCCGCGCGCCCTGTCCCATTACCAGAAGGTTCTGCTGTGAGGCTGCACGGTGGGCCCCGCCAACCGCACCCCCATGGAGACTGCGCACGTGCGTCTGCGAGGGGAGGGGCGAAGGACTCCAGGCCGTGGTCACTGCCGGAGTCGTCATGGTGAAAACCAAACGGGGTTTGGGATCTAAGGCTCTATAGAAGTGGAGCGATCTGAGCTGCCCTAGAGGGGTTTCGCTTTGCTGCCTCTCGTTTATTTATCCCAGCGGAAGCAATCGGAGGGTGCAGGAGATCCAGTCCTTAAGTCTCGAAGAGTATGGGGAGAAGAAAGGATAGTAGCGGGTGGATTTCAGAGTCATTGTGTGGAAAGACGCTACGATCACAAGACAACTTCAGCTGGACAGTGACTTCAGGAGCAGAGGGAGGAGGAGAAGGAGATGGAGCCTTGGCTAGTACATTTAGAGCTCTGGGGCTCATAAACATTCAATCGGAGCGTAAACGTTTGCCTCCTTTCTCCACTGTTGGCGCTTTTTCCTGTTCACAAAGCTACGGAAAGGGCAGGCTCCTTCACGCATCTCCTGTTTCAGCCTGCCCTCTTGTGGAAGAGTGCATGCGGGCAGGAGCGGGTTTTCCCCACTTCCCCTATTTAAAATATGTCATCTACTACCTCAAAACTG
>NW_011889334.1:90599-106032 GCF_000151845.1 Pteropus vampyrus | reverse complement strand
TGTGCTCATACAATAAACCATCTAGTACTCTCAGTCTCTCCTTAGTGCTTGTTCCTTTTTCTCTTGTTCTCCTGGAAAGCATTACAAATCAGCTTACCTCATGTAAAATGAAGCAAGGGTGTAAGCTGCACTATGTACTTGGCCCAGGAAGCTCCCTTCTGAGCTCTGGAACAATCCTCACTCCCAGAAAGGAAAATGGGACAGATAAGATATTGCTGGGTCTCTGGTTTAGGGACCATTTAGCTCTTGAAGTGGAGTACTCTTGCCCCACTCTTCAGGGTACCCACCTCCTAGCAGCAGGATTCCTGGAATGGAAGGCCAGCTGCCAGTCATACTGTTACTTAGTAACCAAGAAATTAGAGATAGGTGGATGTTTTGGGAACATTTCATGCAGGTCACAGTAGAATCCAGTCCTGGAATAAAACGTATTCATTTATATCAGCCTTGTTTTAAACATAATCTAAAATAGCTTAACACGGTAAAAAATTATGAGGGAAAATGAAGAGTTAGCAAAATCAGATAAAACCAAAAGTGAGGTTAGTAAAACCATGCCAGGAAGACCACGACTTTTGGAGAACTGAGCTCTCCAGCAGCCAATTCAAAGAAGGAAACACAGTCATTACTTGGCTCCAAGTATTCCCAAAGTAAAAAGAGACCAGAGTTCAGGAGAAGTACAACTCCTCCTTTTCCTGAGGCCAGGAGGCAGTTTTCCTCTGGTGCCCATGGACTGGAAGTAGTGTGACAAGTGAACAACATCTCAGCCACATCCTTAACATAAACATACGTTTCATAGGATTCATTCATTTCATCCAGTGTCCCTGTGACAGGGGTGGCACTGTGTTCAGGTAGAATCATTCAGAGCAATGCAATCCATGTGCCCATGCTGTTGCTCTGGCTTAATCCAGGGAGATTCTAGTGTAATCATTAAAATCATATTCTTCCATCAAACTGACACAAGAAGTTCCTCTCTCCACTCATCTTTTGATAGGTAGAGCATGACTGTGAGCTCAATGTTATAATACTTGACATTGCAGCCATTTGGGGTTGCTGATTAAAAGCAGATTACAACAGAAAAAATAGGGATGGCCAAAACAGGCCAATCTCCCCATAGGGAGTGATGACAAAATAGCATACAATTCTAATCTCCTGCGCCCTCCTTTCCTAGGCCCCATAAAAACCACCGCCTTCTGCAGCCATGTTCTTTCTTCAGATAGGGCCCAGTACCATGGATTCCATTTTTTCTTCTTTAATTCTATTGTCCATTCATTCATGCTTTCAGGGTTACCCTTTGATTGGACTTGATTACTCCCGAATTTCCTTAGTATCGTCTTCAATTCTCTCCCTCTCATTCACTGTGTGCAAATTCACCACGATTTTTGCTCATGGGTGATTAACTTCCATCTAACTTCCCAGGAAGCCCTTTACTAGCTGTGTGACTTTAGGCAAGTTACTAAACCTCTCTGAGCTTTATTTTCATCATTTATAATATTGATAGCTTACTTTGGAGGGTTGTTTGAAAATAAATTGTAATAACAGTAACAGTAGCAAAAGTTTATTGTGTTCTTATTGTGCCAGACATCATGCTCAGCATTTAACATGCAATGATTTCATTGAGTGATCTCAACAATCCCATCACGTGGGAACTCTGACTATCCCTGTTTTACAGATAAGGAAATGAAGGCTTAGAGAGCTTAGTGCCTGGCCCATTAGTCACAGTAGTTACTAATAATTGAATAATTATTCAATGTCATGAGAAAGGCACAGGGCATGGGAGTTCAGTGAGGGGTCAGGAAAGATTTCTGGAATAAGGAAGAAGTCGTTTGCAGATGAATGTCATTATTTTCTTTCTTTGTTTTCATTGTAAACCTAGTATTCCTTGAAAAGGTTCAAACGATGCCTGTGCCTGTGGTTACAAAGTGAAAACTTGAAAAGCTTCCACCCCCCAGGGAGTAACCACTGAGCAACATCCTGATGTAACTTTCTTCATGAATATACTTTTTAAAAAAGAGATCAAGCTGTGTGTCTATATTATTTTATTCTTTCTAGGTATCATTTTTTTCTTTCCTGATTTTCATTGAAAGGATTGTTTACTGTGTTGTTTCAGCCTTTTCAGTAGTTTAAACATGGACTTTCAAGTTCTAGTGGAATTCGTGGTTACCCTTACATTTTTAAGAAAGCTATTTAAAGTTATATTTTTATTTAACATCGAACAATTATTGGTATCCTTAGTCTTTCCCCTAAACCAAAAATACATTCACTTCTTTCCTCCTCCTGTCTCCCTTACTGTAACCTCCCAAGACTCCCCAGTTTTGTTAAAATCTTCTGGAACTGGAATCTCCAGTGGCTGAATGGGCCATTGAATAGCCAGAGAAAGAGGAGGTGGGTGGATAACAGGAATGAGCCTGCACCATGGCAGGCCCTACCAGCTCAGAGACTGAAATTAACTGCATAGGATGATGCGAACATAAAAATTCCTAACTAAAAGTGGGTCATGGTGGGTAGTCATATTCCAGGCCTGTAGCTTCCTTGACAAAGATCAATTGTTATCATAAGTGAACCTGTCTATTATCTTTTTTGCCTCTAAGATAACGTGCCCTTGGAATGTCGGGGCAATCTCCTTCCCCTCATCATCCCCACCCCCGGACACCGCAGGGCATACCCACTGCACCAGAGTGCAAGATGACAGAACTCCACATTATTATCTTGTCCCCAAATACCATCTCTATGTGTTACAAATGTTAATTATTAACTACCTGTACCCACCAATGTAAAAGAAATATGTGTCTCTCCATTTACTTTTTATCCAGCCCCAGAAATTTCCCAGCTTTGCTTTCTCCTGCCCCCTTAATCTATCACCAATGGATTTCATCTAACCTTCCTTACCTCTTCTTCTTTGAGTCTAATGTATAAAATAAGTTGCAAAACTGCCATCCTCTGGAGCATTTTCTCAATCCATTGAGATTTTGCTTCCTGGCAATTGTCCTTAGTTTGGCTCAAATAAACTAAACAAACAAACAAACAAACAAACAAAACTCCACAGGTTTGGATGTTTCTTATGTTAACAATGGCCAAGAGCTCAAGGACTCAAGAGGTGGGCACAGGGCAGGTGGGCTGGGCAGGGGTCCTGGTGCATGCCTGCATTCATCCCTTGGTTCTGCAGACATTCTCTGAGTTCTATCAGTGGGGCCTGCCCTGACACAGAGCAGGACCCAGGGGTGAGGGTGAGGAGCAAAGGAAGCCAAACTCCAGAAGGGCCCTTGGCCACATATAAATGACCTTCAGTGCAAGCTCCAGGTTCTGCAACCACCAATATATGAGCAGGAGAATGCTCTGATTGGAACCAACTTTTTCTTCTTTGTATTAAAATATACATAATATAAAATTTACCATCTTAACCATTTTTAAGTGTACAGTTCAGTAATATTAAATGCACACTGCTGTGCAACCATTACCTACATCCATCCCCATCCCTCTTTTCACTTTGTAACTCTGAAATTCTATACTCATTAAACAGTAACTCCTCATCTTACCCCCCCGCCCAGCTCAAGCTGGCTTTAGGATGGGCTGGAGGAGACAAAACCTATGGTATGAGGCCAATTAGGAGATTGCTGTAACCATGGAGGCAGGAGGCCATGAGGATCCCCATGTGAGAAAGAAAGGCATAAACAGGAAACAAATGTAATCATTAAAGAAAAGCACCTCCCTCTACAGAAAGTGCACATTGCGCCAACCCTGCAGAACTCTCTGAGGAGTCATTTCCTCTCCTGCCTGCCTGGAGTCAGCGCCAGTCAACGCCAAGCACCTCGACTTGCTCTCTGTGCACTTAACAACTCTTTTCTGCACCCATTTCTCACATTATTGAAACTCCCAGATCATCAGAATCTACCTCTTAGCTCATCCACACCCACTCCCCTTTGATTCTTTCACCCAGAGAAATTGTTTAAAAGGTAAATATATTACTCCCCTGCCTCAAACTCTGAATTCCCATGGTTCTTCAGATATAGATAAAACCCAAAATTTCTAGGAGAGCCTATGAGGCCCCATAGGATCCACTCCAGCACCTCCCCTGGGCCCCTCTCCGTGATCCTCAGGCTCCCGTGGTTCTGCAGATGCTCCAAGCTCCACCCCCAGGGCTTCACACAGGTGCTCCTTCTGCCAGAAGGTGCCTGGCCCCCACCACCGTCCCCCAAGCCCATCACACACACACTTACACACAGGACTGCCCTCCTCTCTAGCACTTTACTGTTTTAAATCCAGTATTCTTTGTATAAACATGTGACTGTGTCTTTCTCTGCCATCAGCCTGAGAGTTCCAGAAGGGAAGAGGAGGGACCACATGAACCATGTTCCCCACTGCAGCCATACCTACTGGACATAGTAGGTATGCAAGGATTAATAGCTAAATGAGTGGATCATGTAACCTGCTCTCAAGAAAGTATCTTAGAATCAATTACACTTAGTCGCAGGTGACTAGTAAGAACTCAGGTGATCTTGGAGAGGTGTCAGGCAAAGGGGGTATATGTTAAAGTGTTTGTATCAGTTTGCTCGGGCTGCCATTGAAAAAGTACCACAAACTAGGTGGCTTAAACAACAGGAATTTGTCGCACAATTCTGGAATTAGAAGTCTGAACTCAAGGTGTGAGCAGGGTTGGCTCCTTCTGAGGGCCATGAAAGAGAATCTATTCCAAGCCTCTCTCCTTGCTTCTGGTAGCCTCAGGTGTTCTTTGGCTTGTAGATGATGTTATCCTTGTGTCTTTATATCATCTTCCCTCTGCGAGTGTCTGTGTCCAAATTTTCTCCTCTTTATAAGGACACCAGTCATATTGGATAGGACCCACCCTACTGACCTCATTTTAATTTGATTACTTCTATAAAGAACCTGTCTCCAGATAAGGTCACGTTCTTAGGTACTGGGAATTAGGACCTAAACACATCTTTGGGGGCGGGGAGGGGAGCACAATGCAAACCCTGTAACAGGGTTGAACATGGTCTCACCTCAAATGACTGTAGCTCAAATAGGCCCTAGCCAGGTGAGAGTGCTAGGTGGAAATTCACTGAGCACTTCAACTTATCCCAATCTAATGACTTCAAACTCTTTAGAATGAACTGGCCCCCAATCCTGATCTCACCTTACCTGAATGTTGCCTAATTCCAACCTTCTCCACACCTATATTAGCCTCCACATGTGCCTTCACTTCATTTTCCCACACGACCCGGTCCAGGTATGTTCCCCTGGTCTCTTGGTGATGTAAAAATTCTTCATGGTTACTGACACACACACTCTAATAAAAGTAGGATACAATGAATATATCACGTTAAACTAACAACCTCAATGTAAATCGACTATCTTACAACCGGCCAACAGAGAAGGTAGCATTTTTACCACCAGCTCTCATGTGGACCCCCAGCACTTCGCCTGGTTTCCAATACTATCCATAAAATGTGAGTTTTGGATGATAGTCAATTTCATATCTTAGGGAAAGAATTAGGACAGGGCTTGAATGTTCCGTGTTGCCAGAAAGCAAGGATGCTTCAAGAATGTCAAGGAAATTATTGAACAGGACAAAGGAGCCAACTTAAAGGTGCTCCATTGTTCGACTTGAGACAACTGAGAAGAGGATGAGGGGGAGGAATGATAATTATAGTTATCAAAGTAAATTGAGGCTGTAGAAAGCCATGAGATCATTACGATACTCAAAAGATAAAAGTTAAAGTACACAAAAGATGGCTGTAATAAAAAAGAATGGAGTTTTAAAAAATTGATTTTAATAAAAGAGAATTGTTCATTTTGTATCTTCTGTCAATTATGTGTCTGTTTATAAAGCAGAGATAGGTTCCTTTCATCTACTCACTTTCATCTGTGGAAGCAGAAAAGAAAAACACAGGGAATGGCGAGAGAGCCAAGTAGCCCCACCGTAAGTATGAACTTTAGCAGAAATAAAAATGCCTGACAAGGGCTGATGTCAGGGACAATAATGAGAGAGAAGGTGATTTCAGAAGTAGGTACCAAGGCAATAAATTAACCAAAAGATCACTAAAAAAGAGAGCTAACAAAGTCAACATAATTCCTCATCTCTTAGATTATCTAGATTGGCCTACTAATTATAATAAAAAAAATACAAACAAGGCTCGAATAAGATTCACAACACTAATAGGTCAAGTCAGTTTACCATAATGAGAGAAAAAAATGTGTTATGCAATACTGGTCAAGAGAGAAAGGAAGGAGGGCAGGAGGCAGAGGAGAAGATGGAGACAGAGTGGCAGCTCGTGCTGGTGACTAGCAGCACAGGCTTGAGCCATGAATTGTCCAACCAGGCTCATGTCCAGCCAAGACTCAAGTGGTCAAAATGTAATTCCTGAGATTACTGAAATCTCAGGATGGTATAAAAATAGAAAATACTATCATCCTGGAAAGGTAAGCCAGGAATAGAAAAGGATAAAGAAGGAGAATGAAAAAAAATATGAGTTTATATCCACAGTACTAGCCTTTTGTAGCTGATTTTTAGTGGCAGTAATCAGTTTTGTAATCATTATAACAACTCTTGCATTTGTTTCTTAGAGGGTTTAAGACATTAAAGAGAATCTTATATATCAGACTGAAGATTTTAATTAAATGCTTAAATTAGTTTCAGTGTGAACAATATTTAATGTTTGAACAAATTTAGTCTATTAAGTCCATAAGTTTTTATGTAGTAGTTGTGTAAGTAGTGTGTAAATAAAGGAATGTGGTTTAATGCTTAAATGTTGTTTTAGAAACTCATAAAGGTAACAATATTTACATTAGACAGAAATGCCTTAAAGTTTTTTAGATAATGGCAGTATGTCCCAGGAAAGGAGCACCTGAGTGCTGGGGACAGATAGTTAAGGGTCCACTAACACAGTGGATTGGTTTTATCTTTCTAAGCTCATCACCTTCGCCCTGTTAATCACTAACAGTTAGTTCTTCTGAATCCAGAATATTAAAATGTCACAGCGAACAGAGAGCCTTGAATCAGTGGGGTACAGGAGGGTTCTGATGGGGTGAGGCAAGGGGAAAAGTCCAGCGCAGGAGACAGGCAGTCAGGCCCAGCCAGGGGAGAACACGGATGGGTGGTCCTGGGTAGCTGGGGGGCAGTTTGAGCACAGAAAAAGGATACGGAGAAGGGAGACAGAGGGACAGTGGGAAAGGTGCTAAAGAAAACAGCTTCCACTCCATCAGTCATAACTGCCATCCTGAGGCCAGGAAGGACTGAATGGTGTTGAAAAAATTCCACAACTGTTTCTACCACCTTCCCACAGTGGGGCTTGTGTAGCCAGAGACCATCTCAGACTGAAAATTAATTCACATCAGCCTAGCCACTCCTTTAGAAAAAACAACTATCGCACCAGCTTTACTACCACCTTGAGATAAACCATATCCCCCCTCCCCCATTAATCTCTGTGGGGCCAACAATAACCCCTAGGACAGCCACTGCTACTGAGAGTACCAAAATGTTCATTCCTACCTCAGCCATAACCACGTCTCCAAGACCTGAAACTCCTATTCTCCTCCTACTATCCCCACCCTGGATGGTACAGGCCTCCGTGACCAGGATTTTTTATACATGGATAGAACTAGAAACCCTGGTGTGTGACCGATATTCCTCAGGGCTTGTGTAGTCACTCACATATGTGACAATATGGGTTAGTAAAGGTGACTGTCTCCTGGGTGTCTTACTAGTTCCCTGACAGTGACAGCAGAATGCTGACAACAGGGACATCCTTTCAATTTAATGATTAAAGGAACAAAAGAGGTAGGCCTTTGGTCCAGAGAGAGAGATAAAACCGAAGCCTGACTGCTGGTCTTCAGGTGACATGAAAAGGTGGGCGCAAATGCACTTGTTGGAGGGAGGACTCCAGGTGGTGTGTAAGCTGTCAGGGCTGAAGAATCTCACCTTCACCTGCTCTGGGCAGTTTGCCCACCATGCTTGCAGTTTCCAAATGGTACCAGAGCCAAGCTCCACCTCTTACTGCCTGTGTGACTTTGGGCAAGTTACCTAACCTTGCTGAGCCTCAGTTTCTTCACCTATAAAATGAAAATAATAAGAATGAGTACATCCTAGAACTGTTGTGAGAATTGAAATAACCTTGTAACACATTTTGCTCATGGTGAATATATGATAAAGGAAGCTATTATTATTATCATCCAAGAGTGTGTAAGAGAAAAACATCTGAGCAAACACAGTTTGAGGAATAAAATACTTAAATGAGAAGCCAGCTCTTCCTTCTTGATCTTGGAATAATTCTCTTGAGTGTGAGTTCCAGTGGGAAGCATCACACCAACTTCAACCATTGACTACGGCCACCCCACCAGACCAGCTTCCTGCTGTGGGGCTGAGAACTTTTGTTTTGTGTGGTCCCATCAGCACTGCCTCAGGGACAACGTACTGCATTATAATCAATGTGTTATAGTTGCTCGGAGTTTTTCAGTCTCTAATGCACTTTATCATTTTCTTAATCAAATTTCCTAACTACCCTGTGAGAGATACTGGACACTACTTTCATCCCATATGACAGATAAGAAAACTAAGGTTCACAGAGGTAAATGACTCGCCTAAATTGACACAGCAGAGAAGGCTGCATGAGCACACAGAAGGGGAACCTCTGTATTCTGGCTGCTAGACAAGTGCTCTTTCTGCTGCAGCTCCTTCCCTCTCTCCTAGGAGAGGAGACATGACTCCTGTGACTCCAGCCACCACTCCCACCAATTAACCACTAACAAATACAAAAAACTCAATACACCAGCCACCACTTGCACCACAAACCTTAGGATCTCTATTATGTCAAAGGTTACTAATCCATCAGGAATATATTTTTAACAACCTACCTTAAGGCACAGGCCTCTGACAGGGCTGACCACAGCTACTCTGGGACCCTCCATCAGCACAGACTCCTTCAGCTCAGTGTTACCTCTGTGCAAGCCTTAGCTCGCTGCCCTCTCTGGGCCCCAGTATCCCCACATGTACGGTGGGCCCAGCAGTATCCATCTAATGTGTTTGCTGTGGGGATTAGCTGCAAGGGTGTGTGTGCAAGCACCTCATCCAGAGTCTGGTACATAGTGGTACTCAATAAAAGTCAGATGAGTTTTTGTTAATTGCGTATTGTACTAGAACCCTCCCTGGACAGATAATGACAAAAATTAGATTTGAGTCATTGACTCTGTCACTTGTTAGCTATGTAACTTTGTGTAAATTGCTCGATCCCTTTGAGCCTCAGTTTCTTTATCTTAAACGCCTTCCTCAGGGATGGTAGTGAGGGTTAAATGATGGAATGTACAGAGCATTTTATGAGCTGAGAAGGGCTCTGGGCTGTTCGTAAAAAAATGTCAGTTAGGCTGTGGGAAGGTCACACAAAAGTACAGATTAGAGTCTGTGGTGCAGCCCTGTGGCTTGCGAATAAGGTGAAAGAAGAGAGAAAGCAGAGGAACCTGAGAGAGGTGGTGGGGGTGGGGCTTCGCTCTGTTTGCTGAGTGCCGATCTTGGTCCAGACAGTGTCCATGGTTTTGAGGGTGCAGCAGTGAACAAAACAAAGTCCCTGTCCTTGTGGTACTGGGGATTGGGGCAACCAGAAAGAGGGATAGAGAGAAATGAGACCACAAGCCTGAGAGAAGAGACAGGTGTTGAAGGCAAAACCACAGAACCAGGACAGGGAGAAACCCTGAGTCTAAGATGGGAAGAAATTGGGGGAGGAGGTTGAGGTGGTAGAGAAGCAGGAGTGGTTGTTGATAGGAAAGTGTCCCGAGGAGGAATTCTTGGTGCAGGATGGAGTATGATGGCAGACACTGGGGCAGGGGAATTTTCTCTGAGAACACCCACCTCCCGCTCAGGCAAGTAGCTCCGCATCTCTCCAGTTCTGGTGTTTATCTTCCTTCCACCTCCTCCCCAACAACCTTTCCAATTCCCAGGACCAGGGGAGATCCCCAGGCTGTACAGAGGGTACATACATCTGGACCAGTGAAATACACACACGACGCAGGAAAAGACATATGCCCTCTGGAAACCCCATCATCCCCAGCTGGCTAACTTCCCTCTATGCCTTCTTAGAATGACTCCCCTCCTCCACCTCACTCCAGCATCTGTACAAAAATGCCAAGTTCCTGGGAAAATCAAAGGGAGGGTAGAGAAATAGTGTGACCAAAAGAAGTGCCATCACTGGGGAATAAAAACATCAAATGCAGCCATAGGTGGTATTGTTGGCTCAAGGTTTTTCTCTCCCTTTCCTTTTCCCTTTACTTTCTTCCTTTATTAAGGTTTGCTATTTATTTAGCAAATGTTCAAAGTGTGTGGTTCTTTGGGGCACAATGTGCCAA
Source organism: Pteropus vampyrus (assembly GCF_000151845.1). Classification (NCBI taxonomy): domain Eukaryota; kingdom Metazoa; phylum Chordata; class Mammalia; order Chiroptera; family Pteropodidae; genus Pteropus; species Pteropus vampyrus. Next base: position 95,706 of record NW_011889334.1, on the reverse strand, counting down.
GTGATGCATGGAAGGGAGATCAGCACACCCTTGGCTTCCAAGAAGATTGACTTCCTGGGGAAGAAAAGATAAACGTAGACAAAATGATTTTCTCTGACTCTCTGTTTCTCTGTGAATCAAAGGGTACTCGTCCTCCTCTTGGCCCCGGTACCAACTTCCTGGATCTCATCCTTCAATCCTGCCACAGGTGCTGTGGGCCCCAGGCCTGGCGGGTCCCAGGTCTGGCTGTGATCCAGGCTCACAGCTAGAAATAGGACCCAAGATTTAGAATAGAATGTTACATTAATGTAGTAGGGCTCCTGTACCGAACATATGTAAACATTCAGCTTATTACATAACACGTGTGGCGCAATGCCACTATTGTACTCTGATATATGTGGAGCCCATGCGGTCCCCCACAATAGAAGTGTGCTCTCTGCAATAAAGGCGATGCCTGCCATTTCATTCTCATGTCAGCCCCTCATGCATTCTTCCAACTGGGGGTCTCACCACCGAAACTTTCCCTTCTCGGTCAGCTCGGTGCTGGCATGTGCCATCTCAGTTAATCCTCCTGCCCCTCTTTTCTTTGTCAGATTTTAGGACAATTCTGGAACCAGCTCTCCCACCTGGCCAGGTGAGACCATGAGGCTCCACCACCAAATGCCTGGGCTTTGATATTTTGCTAAGGATAGGGACAACAAGAGAGCATCTGAAGGTCTTTAGAGAGACTTGGAGACGGCTAGAAAATGGGGATGGACAAAACTCGCTTCAGTTTGTACCCAGAAGAAAAGACATTGCGAAGGAGCAGATTCAATAACTGCTTGTGTTTATTGGCAATCATTATGGGGTAGTAGGGGAGGTGGTGCTACAAACTATGCTGATTAAATCTTGATTTAGCTCACACTGCAAGGAGTGGGAGCAGGACTCCCTTCTTTCATTTCCAATTTGGGGTTTCCCCTTCTGTCATTCTCCTAACCCCACTGCGACCCAGGGTTTTGAGGATTGGGGAAGTCAGCTGGCATGTTCCAAGAAGAGCCAGGAGGATAGAGAACTCGGAGAGGAAACTGATTATTAATGCCTGGATGTAGATGGATATTCCCCCAGCTGGAATCTGGATACCGATTAACATTCCCCCAGCTAGAACTTGGGTATTGATTATTGATACCCCAGATTCCCACAGGGTGTGGCATAGGCCTTGTTCCCCATCCAGTTCCAGGACCTCCACCTCCCCAGGACACGCTGGGACTCAAGGTCCCCCAGGGGTGACCTGGCAGAAGTGGCTGTTGAATCTTCTTGATGAGAGACCAATGTGGGTTTTGGGCAATGATTTCTCCTTGGGCTCTCTGCACGTTGGAACGGGGTAGCTGCCTAGACTCAGCATCCTGGTGGAGGAGTGAAGCCTCAGGCGAGGGGCCTGCAGAATGTGCAGAGGACCCACCTCCCAGGGGGAGGGCAACAACACTAGAAGGCAAAGACAGTTCTTCGGGCGGCTCTTCTTCCATCTGATCCTCCATTGCAGCAGCCACCATCTGCCAAGGATCTTCAGAGGGCCAGGAATCCATGGAGGGCAGCCCCCAAGAAGGGGGCCATCTCTGAACCCCAGAACCTCCTGCTGGTTGAGAGCCGTCTGATGGAGAAGCATTGGGCTTCAGAAGAATCCTTGCTAAATCATTAGCCCTAGAGTCTGGTTTGGACTGAGGATGTTTGGAGTTGGAGAGGCCAGTCAAGGAAGGTTGTCGAAGAAGAGGCAAGTTGGTCCTCAAGTCTTGGGGAATTTTCTTTTCCACTGCACCGATGCTCCGGGCAAAGAGGCCTTAGGGAAAGGGAAGAGAAGGATACTCCAGGCAAAGAGGGCTTAAGGAAAGCCCTCCTTCACTGATTTCCTGATTCCCTTTGCTTTGAGTCCTTTTACTTCTCCAAAACCCACTCTTTCTTCCCCTAGGAACCTAAGGGTGCACTGTTCTGCTTTTACCCCTTCCCTTAATTCCAGTTCCCCAGGACCCCCAGTTCCCTCCTGCCCAAGGGCCAGCACAGCCTCTATACCTGAAAGATGAAGGCAGACCAGGAGCAAGCCCAGAGGAGCCCAGCTCCCCACCACACAGCCCTCCATCTTACTCAGCTCTAGCATCTCCCTTGGCCTCAAGACAGCCAGCCTTTTATCCTGTTAGTGGGGCGGGGACAGCAGAAACAGGCTGGGTCAGTGGTTGTGGAGACAATAAATCTCTACATTCCATCCTCATTCCTGATGTGGTCTGTGGCAACAGGTGTCATTTGAATATCCCAGGGAAGCTGAGTGTTCCCGCCCTGGCTCCTTTCCTCAAGCTCCCCACCCCTTCCTGACCCAGGTGCCCTGGCTCAGAGCTCATCACTAGTTGCCAGCCCTATTCTTACCCGGCTCGCTGCACCAAGCACATGCGACCTTTACCCTTCGTTTCCCAATCTCTTCATTGCCTTCTCACAATACACTTGGATCTCTTTTTCTCTCTGGGATCCAGATCATTCTCTCCCAGCAACCCTTTCTCATGCATCCATATAGCTCCTTTGTCTTGACTCCAACCCGCAGAAGGTTTTGGGGTACAGAAGTGGCTCCCATTTGAGGGGTTGTCTTAGATGAGACCTGTATTTATAGAAACAGACTTTGTCACCATCCTTAAGAGATGGTGGTGTAGTGACTTCCCATTGCTGCTGTACCAAATAACCGCAAACTTAGTGACTTACAAGAACACAAATGTATTATCTTACAATTCTGAAGATTGGAATTCTGGCATAGGTCTCACCATGTTTAAATCAAGGTGTCAGCAGGGTTAGGTTCCTTTCTGGAGGCTCTAGGAGAGAATCCATTTGCTCACGTTTTCCAGTTCCTAGAAGCCACGTGAGATCCTTCGCTCATGGTCTTTTTCTCCATGTTCAAAGACAGAAGCAGCAGGATCTTCTCACATTGCATCACTCTCATCTCCTCTTCCTCTTCCTCTTCCACTTTTAAAGACCCTTATGATTACATTGGATCCACCCAAATAATCCAGGATAATCTGTTTATTTTAAGGTCAGTTGACTAACAATCTTAATTCCAGCTGCGACCTTAATTTCCCTTTGCTAGGTTACCTAATATATTTACAGTTTCCAGGGATTAGGATGTGAACAACGTTGGGGGCGGGGCATCATTCTTCCTACCACAGATGGTCTGATCCGTCCACGGAATATAAGAAATACAGAGAGAGAGAGAGCGAGAGAGAGAGTGAGAGAGAGAGCGAGAGAGAGAGACAGAGAGAGAGACAGAGACAGAGAGAGACAGAGAGAGAGACAGAGAGAGACAGAGAGAGACAGAGAGAGAGACAGAGAGAGACAGGGAGAGACAGAGAGACAGAGAGAGAGAGAGAGAAGTGCAAGCCAGCAGTTGTTTTTAACTAATAGTAGAGGGCATTTGAATGCTGTTGTCAAATGACCGTGAGTTGATCATTGTTAAGACTAGGTGACGGGAGCATAAGTATTCATTAACTATTTGTCCACTCTTAAGTACACTTGAAATTTTTACAACAAAAAGTGTTTAAATGCCTTCGTTCTCTGATGCCTCCAGGACACACCCAGACTAGGCTTCCCTGGTTTCATGAAGTCTAAATAGCAGCTGTTAAATTTTACGATTCTGTCCTCATCCCAGCTCCTGCTGGCTAGCTACTGGAAGAATGAAGAGCTCCTCTCCAGAACTGACCAGTGGGTAGAGGGCAACAGCCTTTTGGGGCGATATCCACCAGTTTTGCAAAACCTTTTGACCTGGACCACACCAGAGACTAGAGAAATCCCCACTTCAGAGGCTGTACCCCTCCTGCAGCCTCCGAAGGCCTTGATTCCTGTCATTGGCTGCAGTCCAGGGGCCAGATGCCAGACTAAGGGTGACAGAACAGTGATGACAGAAACAAGACCGTTCTAGAGCCTTCCTCCAACTTCAGTCAACCATGCAGATTGGGTCAGCTGTCCCAGATCATTTCTGAGCAATGTAACGCATTTATGCTAGTTCGGGACTTGGAATTTCAACAGTAGTCCTAAATTTGGGACCAGCTGACACTCTCCCAATAGGAGGAAATGGTTTCAATTTTAGGATAGGGTGAATTCTTTTGCAGCCAAGCAGAGGTTCTAAGAGGTGGCCTGTGCTTTGAGGTGAGGCCCTTCCTGTAGCAATAAGCATGCCCACTTTCCCCTCCTTGGGATGTAAGAATTTCCTGGACCTCAGTGTCTCCCTGGCCTGTCTCCAGGATGTAGTCATATGGTCCTAACCACCCTCTTCACTTTCTCTCTTTTTCTCCCATAGAGGCCACCTCCCCTTCTGCACTCTAGTTCTCTATTCTCTCACCTCCCACAGCTCTCACTCTAGAACTGCAGCAGAGGCAGCAGAATGCAGAGGAGGAAGAGACACTATTGGCTCTGTTCTTCCATTGCCTGGGACATTTTTATGTAGGCCGGTGAGTCACAATGCTTGGCTCTCATCCTTGCTATCTTTTACTTTCTCCACCTCCAGTTCCCAGAACAATCCCCGCCTGAGCTCCTACTTGGTCACCAGGAATCAGGTCCAGGTGTCCCAGAAACCCAGGAAATCAAAACTCAGGACTCCCAGAGAGGATGGCATCTAGAAGGTGAGGAGAAAGAGTTTGGGTGGGGAGGGAGAGAAAATAATTAGGACTCTATAGGGAATAGGGAGGATCCAGGTGAATGGGGAGGGGAGAGAGAATGCATTTCCTGGAACAATGAGAGAGAGGAGTGGGAGAAGGGATCTGGGAGATTAGGCTACCTCTACTTTCAGTTCAACAAATATTTATTTCTTCCTTTCAATTTTAGTTTTCTTTCTTTGTGGGAGGAGCTGTAAGGTATAGGAAAAATACTGGGCCAACTAACTTATGAATGAAAATGGGGGACATGGGACCTCTAGAGGCATAGGGGAGCACCACCCAGGTCCTAAGAGGAGACTTAGGACTCTAAGAAGGCAAAAAGTCAACCACTAGTTCACACAGTTTATTGAGATGTCTGCTCCAGTTTCCTCGGATGCCCTGGCATCTCCCTCACACAGAGAAGCATCTGAGCATTGAGGGAAGTGGCATCCAGGAAGGGGGACAGAGATGGAGACCTTGAGAAGCAAGGA
>NW_011889334.1:85752-90009 GCF_000151845.1 Pteropus vampyrus | reverse complement strand
AGCCAGGATGTCCCGGATGGAGCGGCAGGGCATCTTTCCAGAACTGCCACAGGGCTTGGCACCAGCTGAGGGATCAGGGTGTGGAGAGCCATCAGGACCTCCACTCAACGTTGAGGAAGACACAGAAGTGCAAGGGTGACCAGAAGAGCTGGACTTGCTGCCACAGGGCTGAAGAATGATTTTGCCGCTTGATTGAGAGCTGGAGCTGCCGCTGAAAGAGCCAGTGCCTGGTGGGGAGCAGGGCCCTTGGGAAACACTGCCACAGGGATGGTAGGATGAACCAGAGCTGCTAGAAACACTAGAACTGCTGTGGATGCCAGAACCAGAGTGGGAACAGGGCCCCTTAGAGCCAACTCCACAGAGCTGAACCCCACCAGAGCCCACTGGCTGGAACACGATGGCTGAAGAAGCTCCCGACTGGTAGATGTTGGAACTGGAAGAGCTGTGGCTGGGGATGATGGGATTGCTGGAGAAGTATTTGCCCTCAGAGATGGGGGGCCCAGCTGCAAACGAGGGCACCCCTGGAGAGCCTTTGACAGGGTTATCTTTGGTGAAGTATCCCACAGGGTAGATTTTGCCCCCACTGTAGGTCATGCCTGGAACTAGATAACTGTCCGAGGAGCCACCCACTACCTCATAGCCACCATAGGATTTGTCTACAGAGGTGATGGGGGGGCAGGGCTTGCCTGAAAGGCCACCATTGCTACAGGGGGCACCTTGAACCACTCCGGGGCCACCAGAGCCATGCTGCTCCACCACCACCACCACTGGCCTTTGACCCCCTGACACAGAGTGAGAGTTGGAGATGTAGGAACCAGAGTGTGAGACGATAGGCCCCCCACTGCAAGGAGAGTCAGGGATGTCAGAACTACAGGGATGTAAGTTAGAGTTGACCCTTTGGCCACCACTGCTGGACATCCAGGAAGTTTGGGAGACAGAAGAGCTTGAGCCTCCTCCAGACTGCGAAGAGCTTATTACGAAGCGGGAAGAACCATCATTGGTTGGTAGAGCTGGGCCGGACCCCGAGTGGGAGCTGCTGCCCGACTGGGAGGAGCTGGATGCACTGAGCAGACCAGAGCCAGACCCAGAAGAGTGGCTGATCTGGGAATACCCGGTTCCTGGTTTAAATAACAAAGATCCCGAGGAACCACCCTGGGCAACACTGGATCCGCTGGAGCCACTGCTGGAGCCACTGCTGGAGCCACCACTGGAGCCACTACTGGAGCCACCGCTGGAGCCACTGCCGGAGCCACCACCTGAGCCACTGCTGGAGCCACCGCTGGAGCCACTGCCGGAGCCACCACTTGAGCCACTGCTGGAGCCACTGGAACTGGAAACGGAACTGCTGGAACTGCTGGAGCCACTGTGGCTACTGAAGCTACTGGAGTCACCCTTCCCCACGAGACAGGGGTCATTGGGGGAGGTGATACGTGTGGGGTCCTTACAAGGGTCTGAGAAGGTCCCGATGCTCTTTGCCAAGGTCCCTGGGGAGGAAAGTCATGGTTAGTAAGAACCCGAGAGACTTGGCTTTCTCCCTCACCTTTCGGACCCATCTCAGTTACCTGCCACTCTGGTTTCTCCTGAGAGGAGCTCAGAGAGAGTTTGAGGTGGAAAAGGGAGGGAGACTGGTTGTTGTCTCTAAAGGAAAGTGAGATGTCAGAATAAGGGTAGTTCGTTGTTTTGGGAAGAGGTGGCGGGTGCGGGGCGGGAGCCGGCAAACATATACCAGAAAAGAAAATGAGACTTCAAAGTGAAAGGTCTGGAAGAAAGACAAGAGGGAGGGAGAGAGGCAGGATAAATGGTCTATAAGAATGACCTCAAAAAGACAGCGAGGGGGGAGACTGATACTCTGAGAGGTGGGAAATAGATCCCCAAGGAAGAAACCTCATGTGAGACCGTAGGGCCAAATGACAGAGAAGACACAATAGAAAACAATCAGGGACTGAGAAAGGAAAGACAAATAGCAAAAGAGACACTGAGGAAAGAGAAAGCCAGTGGCAGAGGGACTGAAGTAGAGGACAAGACACTTGAGGACTATGATTCAGTCACCAGCTTCCTCGTGAGAGGTCAGGCCTGGGTGAAGGATGGAAATTCTGTTCCCAACTCAGTGCTGTCCATGCAGGAAAGCTAGGTTAGGGCTAGAATGTGGGGGCACACACTGTTGCTTCAGAACCTGCTGGTACAGCATGATGGGTCACCGCACCCTGATCCACCCTTCTCCCCTGGCCCAGCCCAAGGACACCAGAATGGAACGCTTATGCAAGGCTCATGACCATGATCAGCTTTCTCTCTCTCTGCCCAGCCATCATGCGAGCACCTGTCTGCCCACCCCACCACACCTCTGCCACGTTGCTCCTGCTCGTATATCCCCCCTGGATGCAGAACTACCTCTTTCCTTAGCCTAACCTTTACTCCTAATCCCCGGCTCACCTACCTTCATTCTTCCTCCGCTGCCCCCTCAACTCCTTCTGGTCCTAAGTGGCATAGACAGAGCCGCATACTACAAGCTATGAAACCTCTCTGAGCTTTAGTTTATACATTCAAAGAGGCCACGGTCTTTCTTCCTCACAGCATTACTGTGCGCACTAAATGTGATTGATTATGTGGAAGGGGCTTTGAAAAAACAAAGCATTAGACATGATTTATTACTGCCACTCCTCCTTGAACCTTCCACCCACAACCAGCTGTCCACAATTTGTGATGTCCCCCGACAAAAAGAAATTCTCTGCGCCCCCCACACCCCAACTCTTCCCACACCCTGCCTTCCTGCATTAATTGTCCTGTGCCTCGCTCTCCTCCTCTGCTCCCCAACACCACGCAGCCTGCTCTACCCTCTCAGGGCCATGGGCAAAGTTGCTGTGAATATCCAGTCAACAGCCCAGCCTGGGGTTTGGATCTGGCTTTACTGCTTCTGGATTGGTGCTCCTGACCAGTTTCCTAACCTCTTCGAGCCTCAGCATCTTCATGGGCAGAGTGAGACTAGCAAATCCCTCTTACAGTTCTAATGATCAAATGTGCTAATGTATTTAACGTACGAGAACAGTGTCTGGCACATAAAAAGGGCTCTATAAATAGTAGTTATTATGGCTATTAAATATTCAGTCTTCATCTTCTAGAACTCCAATAACAACAACCAACTTTTATATAACCTTCTAGAATTTCCAAAGCACTGTCACATACATTATTTGAGACATAGAGAGACTGGAGTTAGGTGTTATTCTTAACCTTATTTTAAAGTGTCAGAAACTGAGGCTCAGAGAGTTTAAGTAACTTGCCTGGGTGACAAAGCAGTTAAGGAGCAGCCCGCAGACACCAATGTCAGATTCCAGAGCCCCCCACTCCCACCCGCTTACTGGATCCTCTCCTGGACTCTATAGCACAGTGGCTTCCCTCCCAGCCCCAATCCCTCCAGCCTTCCCTGACCTAGTATTCACATCCCTTTTCTCCCACCTCTCCTGCCCTCCCTCCTCCCAGGCCCACCAGCCTCCTACCTGGCAGGAGGAGACCAGCCAGCAGCAGTGCCATCATCTTTCGCCCTCCCACATGCCCCATCCGGGGTGCCCTCGAGGAGCCCATCTTGGACTGCGGCCTTCTGACTGAGGGCAGGTGGTGGACACCTGGGTCTTTATGGCAGGGCTGGACATTCTCTGGGCAGGAGTCACTGTGGGGAGGGGAGGAGAGGCGGAGGGCAGGTGCCCAGGGGGAGGTTGGTGTGGCTGGGAGGAACTGAAGTAATCAGTAGAGGCATCTGCCTACTCAGCAGCAGAGGTGGCTGCAGTGCTGGGCACCCGTGGCTCCAGGCCCTGACTGGCCTGCCCCTGGCTCTTTGTTGCCTAACCCGAACCAGGCATTCTGCCCCGATGGTGGCCGCCCACTCTGAGGCGGCCACTCTCACCATGGGCCCAGACACCTGGTTCCTTCACTCTCTTGCCTTCCCTGCATTAGCCTGTCCAACTCCTCATGCTCCCTCCACTTGCAGACAGATACTGGCATTTCGACTTTGCCCTCCGCACCTGAGTACCAGTTCTGGCTCCCCACCCCCAACACCTGGTTAACCCTGCCAGGTTCCCATCCATGAATGTGCAGCTTCCCTTGGGATCCATCATTCTCTTCCATATGTAAAGATCTGCACCCCACGCCCTGTGGCCCCTGTTGTCACTGCCCAAGTACCATGCCTGCCACACACTATCAAGTGTTCCATCAATGAGTGAGCTATTTCTGCTCAGAAACCAAGACTCTGCCTTCCAAAACACAGCT
>NW_011889334.1:81068-83050 GCF_000151845.1 Pteropus vampyrus | reverse complement strand
TCCATGTTTTTTACTCTGCTGTGTCCATGATGCTCATCATTAACCCTCTCTCAGCTCAGACAGCTAAAATCTGAAGCTAATAGGGCCCAGGAAGGCAGAGCAGGGACACTGCCTGAGTGTCCACCCAGGCCAGACCACCTTCTGGCTGCTCACCAGTTAGCCAAAGACTGCAGGTGGTATGGGGGAGTCTGCTGCATTTCCCAGTGACAGAGTACACATCACCCCACCAGCAAGTGCCTGTCCCAATCCATCAACTGGTGAGAGAGTGTGGGTGGCAGGGGTATCCACCCCTGACAGAAAAAAACAAACTTAAAGCATGTGCTTTCCATAGGCAAGATATCAGGGTCCCTGCCCTTATTCATGAAGAAGGCAAGGCAAGTCCACTCCACGCCATCCAGACCGCTGTACTGCATCCAGCATCCAGCACTAAGCACTGGCTCAGCGTGCACGGTCCTGCTTTGGAAGTTGCAGCAAGGAAGAAGATGAATTGTCTCTCGAGGAGCTGCAGTCCAACTGGGAGCACACAGCATGGAGAGAAGGCTGATATGGAGAGAAGGCCAGGCTCCTGGCTTTCAGGAGGTAGCAGGACTTTCCCTGGGCCTTGAAAAATGAAAAAACAGGGAACAGGCAGCTGAGACTCAGGACTCTGGTGGCACTGAAAGTGTTTTTAGAGTACCTGGTTAGGGTTGGCTTGGGAAGCACACACACAGAGAAACGGTGGGTGGAGTAATGGAATGGCTGTTAGGGCCAGCACTGTAGGTGGTCTGAACACCAGGCTAGAGGGGAAACAGAGTACTGCCCAGGGAACTGAGGGCTCTGAATGGGAGAAAAGGATGGCCAGAGAGACGCTTACGAGGATAGAACTACCACTTCCTGATTGCCCACTGAGGGCCAGATATCACCCAGGTACTCCACAGGTGTTCTGCTCTGTGGTTTAACCTTTATGACCCTACAGGGTAAGTGTTTTTCTTCCCTATTTCATAGATGAGAAAACTGAGTTTAAATTATTTGCTTGAACAAACTGATAACGAGCAAAAGAGTTTGGAAAGGACTCAAACCCGAGCCTATTGGACTCCAGAGCCCACGCAAGTTCCACTCCTCTTCACAGCTGACACCACGCCATGATTAATGGCAGTGGTCCACGGACAGACTTCAAAGGTTTTTCAAACCCTTAAAAATGTGTGCAAAATTCCTCATTTGTCATCAAAGTCTTGAAAATTAAGAAGTCCTAAGTGAGAAAGTCAACAGCACATGCTGTCCCTCCCACTCAAGCTTTCTCCTCTGCATTTCGTCCATGGGCCTAAAAATCAGGACAGAAATTCTAGAAATTCCGGAAATTCCATACAAGGGTCCTTGGTAGACCTAAGGTGTAGGCTTGAGAGAGAAAAAAAGGAGTGACAAAAGTAGGAAGAGAACACGTCTGAAAGAGGAGCTTATTTGTGGTGGGGAGAGGTGGAGAGGCCACCAGAGCCACTCTGGGCTTCAGGACCTGTGGGCTCCTCCCTCCTGTGCACCTCTCTCTGCTCTGCGCAGATGAACGCATTTTCCTCTCCTTCTGACTCATCTCTCCTACAATCACTGTTCCCTCCCTCACATGGGAAGCTGATGCTCCTGACCCACTCCCAGGAGGGTCTGCCCTCTGAGCTGTTTTTCCTGTAGTGGGGATGGGTGGCCTAAGTCATCTGCACTCTCCACCTGGTCCCTCTCATGACCAAGAACACAGAAGGAGAGGATGAGTTTGTATGCTGGGTGGACCCTCTTTAGCCCAGGCGTGGGCTAAACTCATATAAATGGGCTAAACTCATCCATTTTAGTCTCTCCCTCTCTACCTGCCTCTGTGGTTTCTTCCTTATGCAGATGATCAAGGGCAGGATCCACTCCCTGTCTGGCCTGACTCCTTTGCTCTCTCTTCTCAAATAGACTCTTGTAGCACATTATTGACAGAGCCCCCACATGACCTCAAAATGTGACAGAAACCATTG
>NW_011889334.1:37533-81018 GCF_000151845.1 Pteropus vampyrus | reverse complement strand
GGACAGACTTCAAAGGTTTTTCAAACCCTTAAAAATGTGTGCAAAATTCCTCATTTGTCATCAAAGTCTTGAAAATTAAGAAGTCCTAAGTGAGAAAGTCAACAGCACATGCTGTCCCTCCCACTCAAGCTTTCTCCTCTGCATTTCGTCCATGGGCCTAAAAATCAGGACAGAAATTCTAGAAATTCCGGAAATTCCATACAAGGGTCCTTGGTAGACCTAAGGTGTAGGCTTGAGAGAGAAAAAAAGGAGTGACAAAAGTAGGAAGAGAACACGTCTGAAAGAGGAGCTTATTTGTGGTGGGGAGAGGTGGAGAGGCCACCAGAGCCACTCTGGGCTTCAGGACCTGTGGGCTCCTCCCTCCTGTGCACCTCTCTCTGCTCTGCGCAGATGAACGCATTTTCCTCTCCTTCTGACTCATCTCTCCTACAATCACTGTTCCCTCCCTCACATGGGAAGCTGATGCTCCTGACCCACTCCCAGGAGGGTCTGCCCTCTGAGCTGTTTTTCCTGTAGTGGGGATGGGTGGCCTAAGTCATCTGCACTCTCCACCTGGTCCCTCTCATGACCAAGAACACAGAAGGAGAGGATGAGTTTGTATGCTGGGTGGACCCTCTTTAGCCCAGGCGTGGGCTAAACTCATATAAATGGGCTAAACTCATCCATTTTAGTCTCTCCCTCTCTACCTGCCTCTGTGGTTTCTTCCTTATGCAGATGATCAAGGGCAGGATCCACTCCCTGTCTGGCCTGACTCCTTTGCTCTCTCTTCTCAAATAGACTCTTGTAGCACATTATTGACAGAGCCCCCACATGACCTCAAAATGTGACAGAAACCATTGGCCCTGAACTGGGGGAGTGGGGGGTGGGGGAGTCCATGTTAGTCGACAAAATGTATGGCCGTTCACTGAATTCCAAGCACTTAGCCACAGGAGGCACTTGGTAGTTTTTTGGAACAAAAGAATGAATGAATGTGCCCAGGCCACCCTTCCCCGGTCTGCATTATCCTGGAGCACATCTTCCTCTCTGGTTTCCATGTCCTCTTTTCCTCCTAACCTCACTTACTGCATGCAAAGCCCACTGTAGGTGTCGGGTGGGATACACTGATGGCCAAGTCCTGGCCTCCAGGAGCTCTCAGTCTAGCTGGGTAGGGGCAACAGGCAGATGAACTTGGCTCTGACACAGAGCCACTCACCCGTGCTCTCTTGTGGGTCTGTCTATCCTGCCCTCATTGCTCATGGGCGACTATCCCCCCTGAGCCACTCTTCTCTCCACAAGATGATCTCCATGGGATGATCTGAGGGATGCAGCACACTTCCATTAACAAGCAGTTAATGGGGCAATTTTCCCCCTAGTGCTGGGGGTGGGGTTGGCAGTGCTGCGTACTTTAAGGACCTTGGGTGATTCTGTTAGGGAATCCCACCCCCGCATAATGTGTTACCCTTAGCAGAGAATCACTACTCTGGGAAGCAATCCATATCTCGTCCCCCTCTCTCAAAAAATATTTGGTGGTGTGGTCTGTACTCAGCTCTACCCTCCCTTCTTCTCCACTCAGCTCCCTGGTCCATCGGTCTCTCCTCTAGGACAGACCTCCTAGAACTTGGCCTGGTTAGCCTCCATTTGCGCTCTTCCCATGTCCGGTCCTCACTCTCTTAGTAGCCCTGCTGGCAGCCTCCAAAGGTCCCGGGGCACTGCAGATGGGACTTGGGAGTAAGAACTGGGATCAGAACCAGGGGCATCTTCAGGCAGTAAATCCTAAAGAGAAAGAATCTGAAGGGTGGGGCCTCTGCCCACCAGGCCATTTGCTCCTTTATTCTCCCTTGTAAGCAACAGGGAGTCAGCTGAGTGATAGTCATGCTCCCTGGGCCTAAGACTGCATTGCTCTGTTTAAGTCACATCTGATTTGGCCATCAGCCCTCTTGTCTTGTGAGGAGGTGAATATAGAGGCCATGATTAGCTCTCAGAGTAACAATAATATTTTTCCTCTTCTCTGTTCTGTGGACAGAGTGCCAGAGAAACCAGCGCTCATTGTCTGCTCGTTATGCTCAACTATTAGTCATTCTTTCCATGGGACTATTAATGCTTTTTATTGTTATTGGTCACCCAGAATTAGGGACCTGGCTTCCTCCCCAATCCAGAGGACGAGGACTGAGCAGGAGAGGGAGAGAGGGAGGCCAGACACAGTCTGAATGTTCTCTCAAGGGAGGCTGGAAGGACCTGTACCAGGAGGGCCTCCTCAGCCGGATGTGGCCCTCAGAACTTCTGGGGAGGGGATTGCCATGGGCTCATCTTCTTTCTTTCTGGCCTGTCTGAGCCCTCTGGCTGAGCTCCTCACTGGCAGGGACCTTCTATTCCCCAATGTGTCTTTGACACAGAGGTGACCAGAAAACACAGAATCCTATTGGAGAGGCTGGCATCCCACACCTCTGTTCTCTTGGACCCCAGGACTAGAACCTGAGAGTGAAACTGACTCTGTCAGTGTGTCACAATCAGCTCATCACAAACATCTGTACATGTGGGACTTATCTTGAGTCTCTCAATAACCCTGGGAGACAAAAATTATTATCTGTCCTTTGCAACTGCAGACACCAGTTCAAGGGGTTAGGACAATGTCTACTCCCAGTGGGGCTTTGCCTGGAATCCTGATGCCCTCCTCTATACCCTGTACCAAGCTGGTTTCCTCTTCGCCCTGGATATTCCCATGGCCTGGCTTACTCCCTCATTTTATTCGGTTCTTGTTGCCTGTCATCACAGAGCAACTTTCCTATTTAAAATTGCACCGCTCCCCCACCTCCCATGGACCATCACTCTCTATTTCCTTCTCCTGACTTATTTTTCTTCATAACACTCATCAGGACATGGCATCATATTACATACATCCCGTATGCATCTTTTTGTCGTCACTTCCCCCACTAGGAGGTAAGCCCTGTGAGGGTGTGCCCTCCTCTCTGTGACTCAGTGCTGTATCCACAGCCCTAGAGTATGGCGTGGCTCATGGAAGGAACGCAATAAACAACAAGAGAAAGAATAAATAACCAATGTGTGGACCATTTGGCCAAGCAGCCTGTGCCTAAATTTTCCTGAGGGCCCTGGAGCTTGCCTCACCTCTCCTCCAGTGCCTGACTCACCTTAGAGCGGTCACCTTGGTGACTAAAGAGCATTGGTAGAGCCTGAAGGAGCATGTTAGAGGCAAAGAGCAAGGAGAGACACCCTAAGGAGTCCCTTAGGCCGCCCTCTGGTGGTAGAGCATGGAACACATGAGAAACTCAGGCTCTCAGCTTTGCGTGCAAATTTAGAGATGATTTAAAGAAATCCCCTAAAGTCACATCCCAATGTTATATAGAGAAAAACATAGCAGAGTAGGGACAAGACTTGGATCACAGTTTGATGCTCTCATCATTATGCTATCCTGTCTGCTCCCATCATAGGAGTTGAGATTACGTTGCAAAAGGGAGAGAGAGCTAAGGGATGATATACTTAACAATATTAGGAGGAAGAAAACTTAGGAGGTGGATTTGGTTTAATTCAACAAGTTTTCTGAGCCAGTGCCAGGCACCTGGTAGACACTTAAAGATTAGAGGGAGGAAATTTAAAGTAAGAGAGATTAGGTTTATACCAAAGCAAGTCTTTGGTCAAATGAATTTGCAATATGCAATTGGCAGAGGAGTTAGGACTTCCCTCCTTGGCTCCTACCTCTGGGTGTGTCCCTCACTAATTCAACTTTTATCACATTTTATTGCCATGATTTACATGTTTGTTTCCTCCCTAGACACAGAGCTCCTTGAGGGCAGGGAGGACTGAAACTGCCACCTGGGACTGTCACCTTTGCCTAGCACCCCACATGGTAGATGCTTAATAAATGACTGTCATATGGGCAAATGGAGGGACACAGGAGTGGTTTGGAGTTTCCCTGCCTGGAGATCTTAAAACAGCAGACAATCATCACTTCTGTCTAGTCCAAAAACATTGTTCACTGCCCAGAGGCTGACAGCTGTGCCTGATGCTTTCTCAAGGTAATGTTACTGTGGACTTAAAAGGGTCCACTTGCCTGCATGCACTCAAACCAAAATAAGATGCAAGCAGGAGTCTGCATCAAAGAAAGTAAAGGTTTATTTAAGAAGTTGGTGCCAAACCTGGAGACACAGGTGAGCTATTGCTCTCAAAAACCTGGCTTCCTGATTATATAAAGAAAAAATCCAAGTTATATAAAGAAAAAATCATTAATCATGGTTACTATGGAAATTGGGGCTGGGGGCTCTACTGACTGGTCGAGGATAAGGCAGGGAGCAATTGATCATGGCTTCAGGTCCTGATGTCGGTCATGGCATTTCTGTTCAGTTTCCAGGGAATGCAGTCTGTGTGGCCATTCCTCTTTCATGAGTCTGGAGTTGAAACATAACTGAGGACAAGGGGTTATCTTTGTTTGACTAAGACCTTTTTCTAGTTTGAGGTTTGGTTATTGTGTCTTGGTCATGGTTGATAGACCTGAAGCTTTATTCTTAAGTGAGTTTGATGCTGACCAGAATCTAATGTCCCAAAGGCTTAATGGTTAAAAGGAGTGGACATACAGTATATGTACGAGGATCTGGTGGAAAGAATGCAGATGAGTTTTAGTTTTATAAGGCTAAACAAAGATAGCTTGGATTAAAGCAAAATGAATGCTAAAGAAGTGAAGTTATTGTGCGGTTATGGTAACTCTTCCTCCATAATTATGTTACACCAGGATACTCATTCAAGTTTCTTTTCTTTCATGAGCTAAGCATTTGACTACCTGACATGTCCAAGGTACTGAGTTATTGTTCTCTGAATCTGTGATCCTATTCTATTATTTAATTCTATGACTCCATGTTGACATAAGATGCAACTGTGTCCCTACTGCATTCACTCCTCGGTGAGGTCAGCCAAGGCAGATGGGGAAGAATCAGCATTGTCTAATCTGAATGGATAAGTTGGCACAATGGGTTCCCCTGTGTTAATACTCCATGCCACCCAGTCTCACTCAGTCTCCTCCCCAGCATGTCTCTGGGTGCCCATCTGCTGCCTATTAATATGTATTAAAATCTCCAATTACCTCATGCGTCCCCCTTCTCTTTCCCACTCACTCGCCTGCTGTGTCAAAATGGGAAGAATTGGTTTGGAGCTAAGCAGTTCATCACCCAGTCTTGACTTTGGCACTTGTGTAATGTCTTGGACAGGTGATGACCTCTCTCAGCAGTAGTTTCCTCATCTGTGAAATGGGACTAGTAATTTGCTCTACTGAAAAGTTTCTGGGCCAGGCACAAGGAGAGAAGTAAGGCATACAAAGACAGATAGGGTTCAGTCCTGCCCTCAAGAAGCTCATACTTTACAAGGGGGAGAAAGACATGGAAACCAACATAACACTGTGGAAATTAAGTATCATAGTAAGAGCCCTAAATCCTTTCCTGGGCCACATAAGGGACTCAGTTCCTTTAAGATTTTTTTTCTCTCTTTCTATTCCCAATGAACTCCATGTCACTGGCTTGGGAGGTTGCTGTGGGTCATTTTGAGGGGTCCAGACTTCCTTTTTTCCTTTGTGGACAAAAAAGGGGCACTGTAATAAATCATAAATTCCTAAGTGGGCAGGTCATGGTGGGTAGTCATGCCCCAGGCCTATAACTTCTTTAGTGACAGGTTTTTAAGCAAGCCCTTGTACATCTAGGTAAGCACACTTTTGAAATGCCAGAAATAATACCGCTTGAAGGTGAAACTACCCTTGAGAGAACATAATCTTAACTAATCTCTAACCCAATACTGCCTTGCTTTCTGCCACATTCATATAATCTTCCTTACTCTTAGGTCCAAGAGGGCCCTATCCCTACCCCCATACTGTGGAAACCTAACTTCTCCCTTATCATTGTGTAGGAACTGGACCTTGCATCCGGGTTGGCAACGCTACATGCTTACCTCCCACTTCACTGAGCTTTCCTCCCTTCTCAGCCAATTTACCCGCCCAAAATATTCCCGCCAAAAGGCCTGCCTCAAGCCCCATATAAGTTTCAGGTACCCTTGTAGTCGGGGCTCAGCCGGTCTGTCACTCTACTACAATAAACCTTGCTCAACCTCTTTGGCCTTGTGCGTTCCTCCTTCGGCAAACCTAACATTTATGTTCCCTCCTTAGTTCCAAATGCATAAAAGAAACTGCAAACTGTTATTCTCAGGAGCATTTGAGATCTTGTTCCCAGCATATGTCATGTTCGGCTCAAATGAACTCATAAAAATTTACGTTTCTTATGCCGACACTTTCCATTCCACATCTCCTTGCCACAGTATACACAGATGCGTATGTGTTCCTCCCCACCGCTGGGCACAGTTCTACCAGAAGAGAAAGACTTTCAGGTATTTGCTCCTGAGCCTGGTACCTAGACCTCCCTTAATTTCCCCCCAACCTTACCTGTCTAACAATATCTCCATCTTCTCCAGGTTACAAACCCTTTACTCTAACCATTTCAATCTACTCTCTGCTGCCCAAACTCACCATTCATTAATAAACTCAGCCGTTCATCACATACATGACTGTTAATTTTCTGTGTCAACTTGACTGGGCTAAGGGATACCCAGAGAGCTGGTAAAACATTGTTTCTGGGTGTGTCCGTAAGAGTGTTTCTGGAAGAGATTAGCATTTGAATTGTTAGACTGGGTAAAGAAGATCCACCCTCACCAATGCTGATGAGCCTCATCTAATCTTTGAGGGTTGAATAGAACGGGATGATGGAGGAAGAGCAAATTTGCTCTCTGAGCTGGGACATCCATCTTCTACGCATGGACTTCAACACTCCCGGCCTTTCCACATGGACTGGGACCTATACCATTTGCTCCCCTGGTTCTCAGGCCTTCAGATTCAGACTGAATTACCGCACTGGCTTTTCTGGGTCTTCAGCTTGCAGATGGCAGACAGCAGACTGGGAGACTTCTCAGGCTCCATAATCTTAAGAGCTGATTCCTATAACGAATCTCCATTGTTATATTTTATTAGTTCTGTTTCTCTGGAGAACCCTGAGTAATACAACATGTCCATGAAGGCCCAGGCACTGTATTTTGTGTCAGGGTTGCACAGATGAATACAGAGATGGGACAATGCAGTGGTTAAAATTAGAGACATTGACATAGGACAGACCTGAGTTCAAATCCCTGGGTGACCTTGCATGACTATACCTCTCTTGGCCTCTGTTTCTTCTCCAAAATGGTGATAACTATAGGGCTATTGTGCAGAATTAAAGTGAGAATTTAAGCTGTAGAAAATTTGACAACAGGGACCAGACAGCACATGCTTAGTAAAAAGTAGCTGCAATAGTTTGTAGTGACCTATACTCTGTGTCTTATTGTAGCAAACAATATTTTGCCTTAGATTGAATTCACCAGAAGAAGATTCTGGGACAAAGATTCAAGTAAAAGGAATTATCAAAAAGTGAGGAAAGTGTGGCAGAGGTAGACCTAAAAGGGAAGGAGACCAAGTAAAGTCTCATAGGGGGAAACCTGGGCTCAGAGAACTAAGGTATTGATACCCCCATATTTGTCAGACCATTTAGGGTTGGGGTGGGGGCGAGGGCATGAGGGGCGTGTAGGGGAGACACATTTCCAGGCACTTCCAGTACTCCCTGCACCTGGTAAAGTGCCAGCAGCCGGCAGAGGCGAGCTGCGGGGAGTGACGGTACATGGGACTCAGCAAGCACCAAAATGGTGGAGTCGGAAAAGAAATATGCAGAACAGTCCCTGCCCCCAAGAGGCTGAGGCCTAGGAGGGAAGGACAGCCAGGAATGAATCAGTTCCACGCACAGCTGCACTCGGAACGTCGCGGCGACGCGGGGCAGGGATGGGGAGCGGTGCGTGGACAGGCGTCGCCGAAGAGAAATACGACTGGTTGGGGAAAGGAAGGCCATTCCAGGCAGGTGGAAACAGCACACACACTGAGAGCAGAGGCCGGTGATAGCCGAGGCACACGAAGGCGGGGCTGGTCAGGAGGTGACTGAACATTCCCTCCCCCTGAAGCCTCTGTGCCTGAGAGCTGCCTTGTGAGGCCAGGTCCGACTCCGCCGCATCCTGGCCGGTGCTCCAGCCTCGCAGGCTGCCCTTCCCGCTGAGTTCTCCTCCTGGGAGCCTTCCCTGACTATTAACAGCTCCCTTGACTCTCTTCGGAACTCATGGCGTTGACTGCAGAGGCTACTCTGGTGCTTCCTCATGCAATCATTTAGTTACATGCATCTTTTACTATGTGTCATTGTTATTTACCTTTGCATGTAAATCCTGTCTCTGGGCTTAATCTTCAGCTTCCTGAAAGTGGGAACTGTATGATTTTATTCTTTACATTCTCCCATGGCACCAGGCATTGATGGACATATTAAGGGTATACGATAATGAATGAATAAATGAATGAACGAATGAATGAATGGTGAACTACCACTTTGGGGCCTATTCTTGTGTTCTAAGATTATTTCTAAACTCTAAATTTCGGGCTTTTCCCCCCCAAACTGGTCACCTAGGTTTTGATGGAAGTTACCACGTAAACAAAATGAGAGCTCGGAAGGAATTTTAAAGTTACAAACCTTCAATTTCTTTTATCCCTTCTTCAACCCCCACCCTGGCCAGCCACTCGGTTGACATTAGGCCACAGGGATCTCTGGGCTCCTGCCTTTTGAACTTTCCTGCTCAAATACTCCCTCAAAGACCGTTGAAAAACTATGTACCCCTCACACATTTTTAAGTCAACAGCTAACATTTTTAACCATAAATATTGCAAAGGGTATACTCTCCAGGGAATTGTAATTACATATCGAATGTCACATCACTCTTTTAAATGTAGCAAATGGAATATACCGTAGCACTTTCCTAACACCCTTTTAATAAGTGACCAAGCCCTTAAACCAGTTAGCAAATTTACTTCATTTTTTTACTTCATTTTTCCATTCCACTTACCCTACAGTTTTATCTCAATAAAAAACTTTTTTCATTGTATCTTTTTTTTGTATTTTATTGTATTTTTGGAAAGTCTTTTATTGTATATCTCTGTAACAAAAATATGTACATAAATTTAAATTTATTTTCTGTGACCATAAGACTCTAAGTGTTCAAAAACAGTTATTCTTCAGTGGGTTTATAATTACAATCATTACAAGACACAATCGATCAAAACTTCAAATACTGACAATGATTAAAAAGAAAACTTTTATTAAAAAGGTATCTCTCAATGAGATGGAAAGGGCTATTTCTATTTCCCATTGACTTTCGTTTGATGGCTCCAGGAAGAGCACCCTGGTCGGGGTTTGGGTGGGCGAGAGAACTCACCTTCATCTGCCCAGTGGGAGAAGGGTGGCTTATTGCTGGAGGCGGGCGTGGAGTAGGACACAGCTGTCAGGCAGACTCATTTTAGGAAGAGGCACATATATTAATAGAAACTGGTCCCCTTAAAACTTGGTCCTGCACACACGCCCCTGGGAACATTTCCATGTTTTGCCAGGGGTGTGCACACTATAAATTAATGACTTAACTTGGCTTCTCATTCTTCAAAATAGGGGTCCCAGAATGTGAAAAACGTGGGTCTAAACATCCTTATAACTCTAACAGTTACATTTCCAACCCCCTGTGGCTGAGCTCCACATCTTGATGCATATGGGCAAGCCAGGAGCTCAATTACTTCCAGGTCTCTGTAGGTGTGTGGCTGTGAGGAAGGCATCTGAATATTCAAAGATCTAATAATTGGCAAAGAAACAGCCTAACTTCAAAATTAGGAAAACATGATTTTTATTTTTCCATTTCATGGAAGAACCATCACGGTCTTCTGATAATTCCCAGCCGTTCGCCACCAGGAGGCAGCAGAGACCACAGGGCAGCCAGCTGGGGCCCCAGGAGTACAAGGTAGGGAAGAGAAGGTGGGAGGCAAGTAGAGGGGAGAGGACTGGAATGAGGAAGGAAATTAAGAAGTTAGGCTAAACCGGGACGAATTCAAGAGTAATCAGAAGGTAGAGATGGGCTTGGGTGCACTCTGCCTGGAGACCCAGATGCCTCTGGGAGATATGGTTATCTGTGCTCTCCCTGGGGGGGATCTAGGTCAGGCTCCTCCTGAGGCCCATGGTCCACCTCGGGGGCAGGTGGCCAGGGGTTTTCCGGAGGCTGGGGTCCTGCTGGCCAGGGATCGTCAGGCCGGGGAGGTTGAGGGGGATCAGTTCTAGGAGGCTCAGGAGGCCAGACTCCAGATTCAGGCAGGTCTCTCCAGGGACGAATGGGGCCTGGAGGTGGAGGGTCCTCAAAGAGAGGAGGTGCCCCAGGCCAGGGTTCACCAGGGATTGGGGGACCCTGAGGCAATGTTGGGGAGCCCTCTCCCTCTCTGGCATCTGTGGGTGGGGGAAAGGGGTGGTCTCCACTGCCTGAGATACCTATAGAGAAGGAAGGAGAAAGGTAAGAGGTGGTAAGGGCCAGATCCAGCCACTGACCAGCTACAGACCCAGGAGGCACAGCCTGTCTGGGATCTGCCTGAGCTGATCCCACAAACAGACCTCAGAAGTAACTCTCAAAGAGCTCTCCACACATTTACAAACTACCGAAGTGATCTTAAAATGACATAAAACCTGTCCTGAACGATTAACTTGAACTTTAAATTGACAGACCACCCCAAATAAGGTCTATCCAACCCTGGTTGGGACGCCCTGCCGGCATGGCCCCTATGCTGATCTGCAGCCCCCAAATGGTCTACACCTTGGCCTCATGTGGCACCTGCCGGCTTGGCCCCTATGCTGATCTGCAGCCCCCAAATGGTCTACACCTTGGCCTCATGTGGCACCCAGCCCCCATCTCTACAACGACCACCACTCTCAACATGGGTCTCAGCTCAGCACATCTGAATTCCACAGTGAGCTACACCCCAACCAGCAAAACATTTATTCAGAGATACATGTGTCTTCCCGACCTCTTGTGAATTCCCAGAATCTCCTCTATCTCTATGCATCCAATTCATCCCATTCCTTCTTAGTGGTCACTCTCGTCTCATCCTGACCATCCCCATTACCCAAAATTGTACTCCTGACCTCTACTCCCAGCTCACCTCTGTCATACAGGCAAAGGACCAGGATCCCCAGTAGCTTCCAGTTGAGCATAATGGATGTCTCCTGGCCCCCAAAGTTAGGTGTGGCCTGAGTCTGGGTGCCTGGGAACCCCAAGAAGCTTTATAGGGGAGGAAGGAAAGGAGGAGGCCAATCTCTGGGGAGGGGCCAGCCCAGTGACACAAGGAATCCCATCAGAACTTAACTAGCCTAACCTGTTTGGAAGGCCATGTCTGATGTGTAACCTCTGAGGTTGGCGTCCCTTATTTTAGTCCCCCAGCTCAGGACGCGGCCAACCTGGCTCTGTCAATGACCTAGACTTTGGTCACCCCACCCTTGTCCTCATACACACCCTGCAGCAATCAATGCACACCTCCATAATCACATGAACTTCCGCTTTTCATTCCTTGAAGCCACTGGAAGCCAAGGAATGGGAGCAATCAGGCATGGGGGTAATTACAGGGCTGGGGGCAGGACACTTGGGAAGCAGGGGGAGTTGGTCTCTTTGAGCCCTCCCCCTTGGGGCTCAGAACTTCCACTGGCCTCTCCAGTATGTGCCTTCTTCAAGCATACAGGGGACCTCCCAAACAGTGACATCCGAGGAATTTCATCTAGGAATCACTTGGGGTGACTACAGGTAAGGAAATATGAGAACATCCTGATTCCTTCTCCCCACCTCAGAACTGGTTCCATCAGTCATGGCCAAGAGGCTCAGAAAGGGGCTGCCTCAGCTCCACAGTCATCCCAGCCCATCCCTCCTCCCTCTGGATTCTTCCTCCTGCCCCTCTGGCTCCCTCTCCTGGTCTTTGGCTCCAACTCTGTCCTGTCCACCTTCTTCCTCCCTTCATCTTTTAGGTCTCAGTCTCAATCTTGTCTCTCTCAGGGATTCTGCTAGAACATTCCCTTAAAAAGGACTCCTCTGTCTGCAGGTCTAATGAACCTCTCAGAAGTAATGTCCAAAACAGAACTCACTTCCTCCCCAAGTTGTTCCCCACCTGGTCTCTCACCAGCAGTAAGGGACACCACTGTCCCTCTGTGGCTCACCTAGAAGCAGCCAAACCAGTCCACGCCCCATACTGGAGCACCATCTCTCCCAGCCTCCCCCATACCCCCTTAATCGGTCTCTTCATCCAGCCCCACACCAACATCCAGTCCTCCATAGCCAGCCAACATGTCTCTTAAAAATGCAAATCGAATTGTGTGGCTACTTCCCTGTTTGAAAAGTACTCTGAGAGCTTTCTACTGACTCAGAATAAGTCCTGTCTTGCCATCGCACACCACTCCCCAGTACCTTCCCTCACTCCCCCTCCTGGCCTCTGCCCTTGCCCACCCCTGCAAGGAACACCTCTTCCAGTGGTTGCACAGCTTGCTCCACTCTACTTAGGTCTCAGCACAATCACCCCTCCTCAGAGAGGCCTTTCCTGTCCCCTCATCTGATGATGCCATGGCCCAAAGAGTCAGTTTCTATCACACCGTTCTTGTTTACTCTCTTCATGGCACATGTTTGAAATGCTCGTTTGTTCATTCTAGTACTTGTCCAACGTCTTAGTCTCCCACTAGAATGTAAGCACCTAGTAGCAAGGACCTGCCCGTCAAGCCCCCACTGTGGCCCTGGATCTAGGACACTGCCTGGCTCTGAGATTCCTTTTGAATGAGTGAATGTTTTATCTCCCTCACTCCCGGCATTAATCATTTTCCAAAAGAGTTTTAAAACAGAAGTAGAGAATAAAGAAAACCTGGAGCTTCTCAAAAAACTCCCCCAAGCAGCCTAGGAAAGGGGTTTTGACAAAAATACCATCTAGAGAAAGAGCTGTGTGTGGGACTGCTCGCATTTCCTGGAGAGGCGGCTGCAAGGAAAAGTCCCTTGTATTCCCAGAGACAACATGTTTAAACAATAGCTCCTACTGTCACCATCTTTATTAAACCACAGAATTCACAGACATCTTGGTGGATAGTGTCTCCCAGGGCACGTGGATGAGGAAGAGGGCTGGGCTGGTATCCCCAAACCCCACCCCACTTCTCCACAATCTTCCTGGCCCTCCTGGGTCCCCCTTGAGCTCCCGGCTGCTCCAAGCTCCCGGCTGCTCCAAGCTCCCAGCTGCTCAATGGCAGGTGGGAGCAGGAGAGTTTGGATTGTCTCCTTGAGAAATAGCTTCCTCTTTGGAAATGGCCTCACTCAGACCCTGCAGGTCATCGAGCAGGACAGAGAGGGATCCTGGGAAAAAAGACCCCAATGGATAGGAGCCAGACAAGAGAAGGCTGTCCTGCAGAGGAACAGGGCTGTCATAGGATGGGAGGGTTATGAGGGAGGAGGTTCTTTGGTGCAAGGCTGGCATGGATAAAAGAGGCTGAGGGCCTCCAAGGGTCACAGAGAACAATGCTCATGCACTCAAGAGTGTCTGGGACAGAGGTTCCTGAAGCCCACACCCCACCCTTCTTCTGCTCCTTCCTACTCAGACCATTACCTTTTATGGACTCCCTGGAGAGTGCTGCTGCTGGAGGTAAAGGTGCTGAAGACCCTGAAGGCCTGGGGCTGGACTCAACAGATTTCCCCTTATCCAGGAGGGAAGGAAGAACTGCCAACAGTCGCTGCTGCTTGTAACGGAAGAGGAGACCCTCCTGCTGCAAGGTGGCCTGGGAAGGAGAGGGTTAAACGCCACCTAGCCCAGGCAGAGCCTCCCACTCCTCCTTCCACACCTCTACTCCCCCATCAGCCCAAAGGCCCTTCTCTGCCTTCCCCTACAAGCATGAGGTTCTTGTCCCTCTCTAGCTCCTGCAGGCGCTGGGTCAGCCGCAACCCCTCTTCCTTCTGGGCCTCATCCTGTAGGCGCCTTAGCTCCTGGTTCCGCTCCTTTTCCCGGGTGGCTTTGCGCTGGATCTGGTGCAGGGAGACCACTGTGGAGAAGCCAGGACAGAGGGGACAGGTGTGGAGCAGCCCAGAGGCAGCAAGGCACTATGAAAACAGGGTTGGAATGATGGGCAAGAACGCTGGGTCCCCAGCTCTGTGACTCAGGGAAGCCACTTATACTCTGTGACTCTGTCTCTTCTGTACCATGGGAGAGATGGCTGATATTCTAGGAGCCTATGAATCTGTGCATCCAAAATACGTTCCCCACACCCAAACCTTCCTGGAGTCTCTTAGGGAAAATCTGGATACAGACTGGATGCATACTCTATTGTGTACAATTAATGTCCATTTTCTTAAAGTGTGACAATAGTATTGACATTATACAGGAAACTTTCCTCTTTATAGGAGATGCAGATCAACAATCATGTTTGTAATTTAAATAATTCTCCCAAAATGCATGTATCAGTGTGTGTGTATACAGAAATAGACAGCAAACATGGCAAAAGGTTAATAAGTGCTTCACTGAGTTTGAGAAGACATGAGTATCCATCGTATGATTCTTTTAACTTGTCTAGGTGTTTAAAATTTTTCCTAGTAAAAAGATGGGAATAATCATTGGTGGGAGATGTCAGATGTTGGTTGCCTTTGTGGAGGGAGTGACTGGGAAAGGCTCAGCGGGCTCTTGGGCTGGTCACTTTAATATAGGGAAGAGGCATGAGAACTAAATATTAAATCAAGTTAGTTGTATTCAGAGCCTGCAATGTGCTGCCAGACCATGGGAATCTTACAGAACAAAGAAAGATTCCTATTGGGATTGCTAACAAACCATTTACCCAGACCATGAAAGGAAAACAAAGTCTTTAAGAAAGTCGTATCCTACACAAACCCAACCATTCATTCCCAAAGGCCTGATCATAGGGAACCTATAGAACAAATTGCTAGCTTGCCTTTAACTTTGCATACCTACACCTTTAACATTGCATACCCATACCTTTCAACGCTGCATACCCATATCACGAAAGGAAAACAGGTAAACAAAGTCTTTAAATTGTAATTCATAGAAACTAAGAATGACAAATAAATTGAACTCCCCAAACACTTGGGGTCTCTCTCATTCTCTGTCCCTCTCATTGTCTCTGAGAGGCGACCACGCTCTATGAAACGTTATTCCTTCTTTAAAAAACTTTCCTTTCGTCTCTAACTCTGATGAGTGCTTGAATTCTTTCCTGCACGCAGTCAATATATAAGTCAGTACAGGACTTGAATCCCCACTTGGGGGGATCAGTCCCGTCCTGCATCACCTTGATCTGGGTGTTGGCTACATGGGTATGTTCACTACCTGAGAATTCAACTGTGCCATTCCCTGATAATTTCATTACCTGCATACTTCAAAGAAAGCTTTACAAAAAGTTTTCAAAATAACCTTATGTCTCCACACTTTCTCCTCCCTAGAAGCCCACGTCTACCCCTGGCAAACCTCACCGGCCTTGGCGTGCTCCCTCCGAGCCTCATTTAGTCTCTTTTCTGTTTCCAAGAGCTGTTCACGCAGCCGGGTTTCCACTTCGGCCACCTTCTCTTGCAGAGCTGGAGTGAAGGTACAGATGGGGTGTGTTGGGGAGCCTTGGTTTGTGGTCCCTCCCCACCCTCCACAGGTATGCTGCACACCTTGCCCATAGATCTCCTGCTGCTGGGTCAGCTCCTGCCGCAGACTGGCAGCCTCCTCTGTGCTCTCCTGCTGACCCTGGCGAGCCGCTTCCAGCTGCAGCCCCACACTGGCCAGGGACTCCTGGGTTCGCTGTAGCTCCTGCTCCAGCTGCTGGGTGACCTCACTCAGCTGTTGCCGCTCCGCCTCCCCTAGGAAGGGGTAGTGCTCACGCGGGCCTCTCCATGCTCTAGACTCCAGCTCTTCCCTCTTCTTGGCTATCTCAATGCACCTGACTCTGGCCCCTGCACCAGCTCAGTGACCCCAGGACCAGGTGTACCTTGTTCCCGGGCGCGGCCCACCTCCTGCTGGATGAGGCGGGCACTCAGCTGCAATTCTGCATCCAGGCGATTCCGTTCTTCCCGCAGCTGCTCCAACTCAAGGTTCACATCCATGGTCGGTGGGGGTGGGGGGCAGCTGAGACAGGGAAGAGAAATAGAGTCAGGGAAATTCCCCAGCTGCCTGTCCCCCAAGCCCCATCCCGCCTCAGTCCTACTGTTTTGGGTCCCAGCAGCCCCACCGCCATCCCTGTGCCCCAAACTTCACCTCTCCTGGCGCAGCTGAGCAAGGGTCAGTTTTCGAGCCATCAGACCTGGGTGGGAAAAGGCAGAGAGGAACGGATTGACGAGTGTGGGTTGGAGGAAAGGGGAGATGGGGTAGTAAAAGAAAAAGAGATGCATGAACTGGTGAGAAGGCGGGAGGAGGGATACAGGATGAGAGAGCTTGCAGGGCAGGGGCAGGGCACATCTGACAGTCGCACTACCCACCCCGAATGGTGTGGACCTTGCGGACGGCATAGCTAGCTCGGCTGCTGAGGCTGGGCAGCCGGGCTGCAGCCCGCTCCACCTCAGCCATGGTGCTCTGGAGCCAGGTCTGAAAGCTGGAGAAGGTACAAGGTCAATGACCCTTCAACCCCACCTCATTCCCAAAAGGACTTGATGTGCCTTTAAGGACAACTCCCTCTATCCTGTACTGCTGTGAACATGGGGAAAACAGGCAAGGCAAATCAGAGCTGGGAAAAGAGAAGCTGAAGCCAAGGATAGGCACCCCAACTCTATGCTCTGCCAGTTGTGCCTGGGCTCCTAGGCCAATAAAAAAAGAAAACCTGAGGGCTTAAGCCCTTTAGTGATTGCCAGATAAAATGACCCAGTTGCTCTTAAGAAAAGCACAGCTATTCCTGGTCCCAAAACCTACGGTAAGCTTCTCATCTGGGCCCTGGCACTCAGTGTCTTCAATAACAGCCCTGCAGTAGAAACAATAATGAGGTTCGTGGGGCCATACCTTATCTGGACCCAGATGCCATAAAGCAGTAAAGGGTTGAGTAAAAACGATTCTACGGGGGCTAAAACGAGTGTCCATAGGCTGGCTAATCTCTAGCTGATTTAGACTTTTCCACCTGTAGGCCCCTGGATGCCTCTCCAGGTTTTGAGAATCTCCTGGCACATGTGCAATGTTCAGGGTGTGTGAACTCATGAGCATTTTTCTAAGGAACAAAGCCCATAGCTTCCATCAGTTTTCTAAAGGGCCCTTACCCAAAGATGGCATTAAATAACTGTGTATTTTTTCAAGCAAGCTTCGAAGCTTTTTTCTCACAACCTGTTTTTTGATTGCTATTATGCATCAGAGATCAAAGTTATCCCTTCTGACAATGAAGGCCAGGTGCATGTGCTTTATCGGCTGGCTGTGCCCCAAACAGGACCAATGTGGTTCACAAAAGCTGAGAAGGCTGAACAGGCCCCCGGGGGAGGGCCGAGGCAGCATCTAGGGGCCAGGCTCGAACTTCCCTGGGGAGTCCAATTCTGTACTAAACAAGCAGATGACAAAGGCTGGAGGTTGCATCCCAGCAGCAAGGCAGAGACCGCTTTTACCTGAAAATTGTTTGGATGGTTGCTTCCAACACCTTCTGTGGCTCTTATTAAAGTCATTTTCTCATAAGGTCTCCAAGCCATCTAGAGACTAACAAACCTGGCAACAGATCAAGCTTGCATTGTCTCATGCCTGGTGGACTTTTTGGCAATAATTCATTAGCAAGAACCATTTCAGTGAGGTCCTGTGACCAAGGTAAAACCCTCTCCACAGCTATCCTTCTGTTCTCTTGGGGGTAGGATCATGTGCAATGGATTGAAGTTCGGCAGTGGTTATCATAACCAGCCTCTCTAATTCCACATGTGTTTGCAATCTTTCATCATTTTTTAAAGTTAAATTAGTCCCCAAGGTACAAATCCAACAGAACAGAAGAAGATGGGCAAGAATCTGTCCTGTGTCACAATTTTGTTAACCCCCAAATTGTTATCTGATCCATCAAGAAGAGCCTCGTGGTAATAGTAAACATTTTATAGAGAGCAGGTGACAAGCCCAGCACTGTGCTAAAAGCTCTTCATAGACCAGGTACCCCAATGTCCAAGGCTGAGGAGGGATGATTCCCAACACAAAGAAGCTTGTGTTTCTCTTTACAGGTCTTTCTAAAGGTTATATAAGGAGTTGGGAAGGAAACACCTAGGAAGATAGTATGAGAAACACAGGCTTGCAATTGATTAAGAAGGAAACTCTTATGTTTTAGATGAAATATCTATAAGCCAGTAAAGTGTACAGTTTTAAAATAGACGATTTTTTTTTCTGACTAACCAGGCATATCTGTAAAATTTTAAAGAGAGAAAAAAAGACCAAGTATCCACACTCCCCTTCTTCGAACAACTGAAGGTGGGGATATTCCCAGATGCTCTATTTAGCTCAAGCTGTTACTGGACCAAACTATGGCAGTAAGCACTGCCTCACCTTCAGCCAAACCTCCAGCCAAACGTGCAGTGGGAATCATAACAAGTGGCCCCGGTGTGACCTGGAGGGAGTTGCCCCAGGAAAAACAAACACAGGAACTCTTACAGTGCTAAATGCCTCTAGTTCTGCATCCTCCAGTGGCCAGCTTTCCAGCCCCTCTTGCCCGAGGCTCTTAAACGCCAAGGTGTCTAGGAGGCTGGGGAAGCAGAAATACTATTCCACCCCACCCTCATCCAGATACCTGCTGACAGCATTGGCCACAAGCTTCAGCTGCTCCTCAGCCATGGCTGTCTGCTGCTGCCGCCGGCGCCCACCCTCCTGGGCACGGCTCAGCTCCAACTGCAGGGCCTGGAAGGATGCCATAAAGAAAAAAGTTCCTTCCCTGGGGCCCTCACCCACAGACCTGGGGTTTCTCAGTCTTCCCTTAACCTCTGCCTGTCTCAGACACTGACCTTGGCGCCCATCCGCTCCACCTCTACCTCTGCGGCTTTGTCCTCCAGGGAGCGCTGCAGGATAGCCTGCTCCTGGCTCTGGGCGGCAGTTCTTTCCTGGAGCTCTGCCACCTGGGAGAAGAGAGGAGGCAGGGCAGTGCACTAAAGTTGTACGGGGCGCACTGGGAATGAAGGGGCAGATGCAGAGGTCTCTAAAGAACACCATGCAGGGAAACAAGAAGCTTGGGTTCCTGAAAATGAAGCCCAAGGTTTCCTTCCAGAAGCCTGCTCGACGTGCCCAGACCCTGAGGAAACTCCCTGTGACCCACACAAGGCCCTGGACATGCCACCTCCTCAGAAAGGCCGTCCCTGACCATCCTAAGGCTGATCCCCCGCCAGTCTTTCTCAGTCACATGATGATCTAGTCTACCTTTTTCTTCACAGCACACATGATTACCTGACATTATCTAATTGTCTGCTTGCCTGTTGTGGGTCTATGTGCTCCAGAACCTAAGCTCCTGAGAGCAGGTACTTGTCCTTGTTCAGGGCTGTGTTCCCAGCATGTGGTAGCCATTCAGTAATATTTGTTGAATGCTATCCCTTACGTAAGGAGCAAGTTGGGGGAAAGAATATGGCAAGAGGGACAAATGACCTGTCCCTTCAGCTGCTCCACACATGCTCTGTGCTCTAGCTCCTGGGCCTTTAACTGCACCATGAGGGCAAACACCTTCTCCCGCCAGCATTTCAGCAGGGACTGGCACTTCCTGGTGAACTCAGGCTCCAGGGAATCTGAAGGTTGAACCTGCAGAGAGGAGGATGACAGTGTGGGCTTCTGGGGGACAGAGGAAGGGGGTAGCATCTTGGTTTTTCTCTGTCCTGCCCAAGCAACAGGAGACACAACAAAAAGAGGTGTTGCAGGGGGGTGGAGGCGGGGAAATCTCAGCAGGGTCTGGCAGCATGCCAACCCCTCCACCCACAGGGGCCTACCTTCCTGGCCAGCTCCTCCTCCTGCATGGAGAGGATGTGTGTGAGGCTCTGCACGCGCACCTGCAGCAGCTCTGCTGTCGTGTGCAAGCCGTCCCGGTCCTCCTGCAAGTGCTGCCAGCGGGAAAGGGAGGGAGAGTGGCTTGTCTGAACCCTCAACAGCACTGCCTTCTCTACTGGGGACTGTGCTCTTCTCCAGGGGGCTCTTCTCTCCCAGGACCTGAGCCTTGAGCCCTCCCACCCCACCTCCAACTCCCATAAAGATGTACCCTGCACTTTCTCACCTGCACAGTTTCTAGAAGCTCCTGTTGCTCCAACTCCCACGTCTGGCTATGGACCTCGGGAGGTACTTGTTCCCCCACATATCTCTTTAGATTCTCAGCCAGGGTCACCTGAACCTCTAACTCTTCTTGGGTTTTGCTAGGTTTAGGGTGGGAATAGGGTAGCCATTAGTAGGGCAATCCAGAGATCCACCCCACCCACCAACTGCTGGGCTCCCCATGGGCCCCCCACTCCCCACGTACCTCAGCTGCTTCTGCAGCAACTCAACCTCCCTCTGGGCCACAGCCAGCTCTTTGGCTTCCCCTGCCCTCCTGGTTTCCAGACTATTCAGAGACTTCTCCAAACCCTCAGCTTTATTGGACAAACTGGAAAGAGCCTCCTGGTGAGCCTGTGTCAAGGAGGAGAGCTGCAGAGAGAGACAGGGCTCAGCAGGGGCCAGGTCACTCCCACATCTGGGCTTTCCAAATCTCACTACTTTGCCCTTGTCTCCTCCCACTTTCTGGGACTTTAGACAACCCACAGACAACCCAACTGTGAATGGCAAATGGAGACAGTCCCTGGGGCCTTACTCCCCCATCACTCTCCAATTCATCAACTGTTCTGGTCAGATCTCCCCGCAAATCTTATCTTCACTTCTCTTCACCTCCAGAATCACCAACCTGAGGTAAGCTACCCTCATATCTGGCCTGGACAACAGCAACAATTTTCTGACCAGTCTTTAAAAATCTGCAGTGGAATTCTCAGCAGAACCCAGCTTCTTCCCTCAGCTTGTGAAGCCTGCTGTACCTTGGCTTCTGCCCACTTCTCTGAGCCCATCTCCTATTGCTCTCTCAATCCCCCAGCTCCTCAGATTCAGGTAGGAGGCAGGGGAAGGGGCGGGGTGGATACAGGTCACCTCCTCAGGAAGGCCTCCCTGGACCCTCCAATCCTTACCCACCATGCTCTGTCCTTCCAGCACTGATTATTATCTGAGATGATCTTACTGTCTGCACATCTCATTTGAAAGGAAGCTCCAGAAAGGTGGGAATCTTGTCTTTTTCTCACTGTACCTCGACAGTGATAACGGTGTCAGGGACACTGAAGGAGTCATGGAACAGATGGTGATGGAGGGAAATTGCTGCCCTCATTTCTGGTCTGCCCTTTTTGGCCCTATTTCTATACCATAGTCAGAGTGATCTTTTTGGACATAAATCACAAAACTGGTCTTTTGAGTCATAAAATGCCAATCTCATCATGTCATTTTCCTGTTTAAAACCTTTGACTAGTTGCTCGTTGCTCTTAAGATGAAGTTCTGAATGGGCCCTGAGGCCTTGCCGCACCACCATCCAGAGCCCCCTCTCATCTCCTACATTCAAGCCCCTCCGGCCTCCTCCTGTCGCACCTGCTGCCCAGTGTCACACCAACTCCTATTGCCTCCTCACCAGCCAATCTCTATTCAGCACAAATGTCTATTTATCTTTAAGAATCTTTCATGAATCTTAAGGCCATTTATATTTTTCTTTGAACGATCTCTTTTGTCCATTTTCTGACTGGATTGTCGTCTTTCCCTTATCAATTTCCAGACACACATTATATACTAGGGATATTAGCCTCCTCCTGTGATACAAGCTGCAAATATTTTTCCTTAGTTTATCATCTGTCCTTTAATTTTACTTTTACTTTGTCATTCCTAAGTTTAGTATTATAAAGTCAATGTACCAATCTTTTCTTTAATGGCTCTGGATTTTGATTCATATGTAAAGATCTTCCCCATTCCAAGGTTACAAATGAATTCACTCAGGTTTTCTTCCAATATCTTTATGGTACCTTTTCTTAACATGTTGACTGATTAGGGTGGCCTTCCTTAACGCCCCTACCAGGTTAGGGCTCCCTTATCCTTCATGGCACTTCTCCCAATTGCAACTAACTAATTAAGATTAAATTAAGCGTAAACGTGTGTGTCCCCCAAAAAGGTTATCAGTTTCACTCACAAGGGCCAGGAACTCAGGCTGATGTGCTCACCCTTGTCTCAGGGATGGCAGACTGATAAATGCTTACCGACTGAACAATCTCCCCTTCCCAGTCCACCTTAGGACCCCATTCCTACCATCCTCCTGTCACCCCCCACCCCCAGCGCTCCCAGATGAATTGGGTACCTGAACTAAAGTAGGAAGACAAACTGCTTCCTACTGGAAAGGAGAAAAGGGCTTCAGGTGGTAGGTGGTCACCCGAATCCTGGGAATGACTGCAATCTGAATAAGACCAAAACACCCAAGGTCTCCCTCTTTCCAGGTCATCTGTTTTTTCACCTTCACCAAACATCTTCTCATCACTCCGCTGCTCATGGGGCCTTTTCTTCGATACCTGCTCTCTGCTTCACCCACTGTGAAGCTAAGCCCTTCCCATGCCCCAATTCACCTGCTCCTGGTGCAGTCTCTGAACCTCCTCCAGCTCCCGCTGGCTCCCCTCTTCCAAGTTCTTCCGGACAACCTCGGCCCCGGCCAAGGCGGCACGCAGGCCCTCAGCCTCAGTTCGGCCGGCCTTCTCCGCCCGTGCCAGGGCCTCCAGCTCCATGGCCTGGGCCTCCAGCCTCATCTTCTGCTGCAGCGAGGTCTCCCTCAGGGCCCGGACCTCCTCCTCAAGCCGCCGCAGCTCTTGCAGCTGCCGAGAGATCAACTCAGCCTGCTGGCTCAGGGCCTGTGACCCCTGCAGCTCCATGGACCTTCAAAGACAGGTTAGCAAAGGGGGGGCTTGTCTCTGGGGCTGGGATGGTGACCATGGGCATATGTGCAGACAGAAGAGATCCCTCTGCTCCCAGGTAGGGAGATGGGGAGACAAAGTTGGACCATCTCTGCATTTCCATCACCATCATCATTCATTGAGGCCCTACTAAGCCTATTGGGTCCAGTGTCTGGGCTCATGGGACCTAAAAGCTAGCTGAGATCATGGGAGGGACATGGTTGTCTAGAGAGAGCTACATGTATAGGTAGATGTCTTAAACATCAAATGCGCACATCATAAGGCCATACATTGAATTGAAGAGGTTGGAAGTACATGCAGAGACTTCTGAATTCTGATTCAAGGGCAAGGAAAAGTTTGAGGGAGATATAGAGAAAGAGAGCTCATGGCTTCCATTATCAATATGGCGAGGCCAGGTGTTGGTTAAAAGCATTTATTGAGTGTTAGGTATACTGTATGAGTAGTGAGAGGGCAGCACATCAATAAATTACATAGTCCTGACCTTTAGAGAACAGTCTATTGGCATCAAAATAAGTTTAAAGCAGCTTATAACAGTTGTTGGCACAGCTCCCTCACTGAGGCCTAGAACCACAGAATTTTTTTAAAGCAGTGAACTGTAGCCTAGAGAAATTAAGTGACTGGCGAAAGGACCCTTAGCAGGTAGCCTAACTAGGAAGAGAATCTCCATCTCCTCACACCCACTCCAGTGCTCCTCCTTCATCATCATGCTCCTTCCTCTTTGATGGGGTGCAAGGTAGATCCATTTCCAATCCCACTTGAGAGCACAATGGCAAAATGACAATACAGAACATTTGGGAAGACACACGAGACATTAAGAATAAAAGTTTTTACAGACAACACATCGACAAATAGCACAGCCAGCTCCAACAGCATGTACTCTGTCAGAACGAATCCAGACAAGCATAGTACACAGTCCTAGTCTGAATTTCTTCATCTTGCCTTAATACCATGCTTATTATGATCAGCTGTTGGTCAATCTGTCTCTTCCCTTAGGATTTTAAACTCCTTGATATCAGGATCTCTCCAATTCATTTTTGTTATCTCTATCCCTAGTGTGTAGCACACTGCCTTATTATTATTTGTGCATTGTATGCACCAATAATTGTTCATGGAAAAATGAACAAATTATGGAACTAAGGTCTGAAATAGGGCAAGGAACCTATTTCAGTAAAGAGGTCACTGACAAGCAAGCCTGAGAAAACAGTGACAGTGAACGCCTACCTGCCTCTCCACCCTGGCTCTTGTCCGTTGCCAGAAAGATCCTGTTCCCACATGATCGCTTGAGATCTCTGGTTGTCTGGCCGCCTCTCTGAGACATCTTGATGGGCCAGGGTTTGGACCAGAGGAATGTCTGAGACCCAGGTGGGAGCCATTCTTGGCACGGTTGGAAGGGGCCGAGCTTGGAAGTGGGATGGAGGAATGAGCCCAGAGGCACCTGAGGAATCGCAAGTACAAAAATGGTCAGTTTCTCAGGGAGAGACAATCACCAGTCCCTGTGCCTGGTCCCACTGACCTGAAGGTCGAAACATCTCCACATTATTTGAAGTCTCTAGATTCTGTGTCCAGCCATCTATGTTCCCCTGGACAATAGGAGAAACAAGGGCACTCCAATTCAATTTTCAAGCCACTTTCCAAAGAGAAAGCCCCTAAAATAACAAAGTCATAATCCTTAAATAACAGCCAGGTCCACCGGACCCTAAGTTCTTTTCCTACTTCCTAAAAGAAGTAGGAATATCCGAACATCACTTGTTTGACCCAACCTGGTTCCTGATTGAACTACGGCAAATAACCATGAGATGGTGAGAATTTGAGAAGGCTGAGAGGGAGCTCTTAGGCTTTACTCAAACTTTTAGGGTCTGGACAGTGCCTTTACCGTCCTCTTTAAGTTCCTACAGTCTCTGTCATTCCAGGTCGGAGGTGAGAAAAGAGATGTGCAGTGCAGGGGCGGGGAGCCCAATCTCCAGAGTTCTCTCCATGGCTCAGCAAGGCCTTGGGGAAGCCCATCCAGACGCCACCAAGACAGGACTCCCGGGTCCTTCCCTGTTAAAGTGTTGGCCCAAGGACTGGCCCCTGATGAATGCGGCCACATGTAGGGCAGGATGCCTCCTCAAGGCCCTTGGGAATCCAGGCAGCCTAGATCCCTTGACAGAAAAGCCAGCTTCCTGACATCTCACCCAAACCCTTCCAGCAACTTTCTCTCAGTTTCTCTACTATCCCCTTAGCTTCCATTCCTGTTACCCACATTCCTCTCCACCAGAGTCCCAGAGAATAGAGAGGACTCTTCAAGGTCTCCCACCCAAATTCATG
Source organism: Pteropus vampyrus (assembly GCF_000151845.1). Taxonomy (NCBI): domain Eukaryota; kingdom Metazoa; phylum Chordata; class Mammalia; order Chiroptera; family Pteropodidae; genus Pteropus; species Pteropus vampyrus. The sequence continues at coordinate 55,902 of NW_011889334.1, read as the reverse complement.
TACTTTTCCTGCAATCTGGGATTCCTATCCCCCTCCCTCCCTATATCCTAATCTGCTTATATACTGAAGGGATTACTCTGCTCCCTCACTCTCACTCTCAACAGCCTCCCCTGATCCTCCCCTCCCCCGACACCAGAGCGTCCTCACCCTGCTAGACCCTGAGCTCTAAGGCTGTTCCGACCACCTCATCTACTCCTTTTACAAGGTCCCTGAACCCCTCTTCCCCTATGAACCCCTGAACCCACCCTCGAACCCCCTCTAAGCCCTTTCCCGCCCCCAACCGACTCTTCCCGAATATCCCCTCACCTTGCGCGAGAACCCCCTTTGCCCTTAGGCCACACCCCCTACACCTCGCTCCCGGGCCGGCCTACGCCCCTGACCACGCCTGCGCAGAGCGGGCCCATTGGCGGGTCACTCTAAAACTGGGTTTCACCCAGGAAAAAGGCGGGGAAGAGGTGCACGCAGGCGCAGTAGTGTCTAAAGCCAGTCTCAATTACGGAGTCGGGGCAACTCCGCGCCCTGGCGGCTCCTCCCAACTCCGGGAACCCGGGAAAACTTGTGGACTAATCAGAAAAAGTGGTAGGCGGGACATCTGGGGTCCTGACAGCGCCCTGCCCAACGGAAAGGAAAAGGACACAAGGAGCTGGCCAATCAGGAACGGTACGGAGGGGTTTGGGCTCTCTGGCGCGAAATTCAGCCCTCGGCATTCCGGGGGCGGGGTCGGCGCTCTACGTGCGCGGAGGCCGCGCCTCTCCTGGTCCGACTTCTTAGCTGTCAAATAACCACGGGAGCATCAGGCCAGGCCCATCCCGAGGGGTCCCGGGACGCCGCACAGGCTGGCACTACCGCGAGAGGAGACCACTCCGAGACTGCACCGCGCGGTAGATCTGAAACTGGGCTGGGGCGGGGAGGGAAAAGGCTAGGTTTGCAGGATCTAGGGGAGGTCTTTTTTTCTGGTTTTATCCCCCCCGGAGAAGCTGGAATTTAGATCTGCTTTGTTGGAGAACTCAGGGGGGCCTGTTTGCACTGCCTTTTTGGAGGGTGACAGTGGAGTCACTTCCCACTGGGGTTCAAGCTAACTACGAGCGAGAGACTGGCCAGAAGAGCAAGGCGCGGAAGAGCAGGAGGTCTGCCTACTCTATGTGGATAAGCAGGTCTGACAGGAAGAAGCTTCTTTTTTTCCAAATTATATTGAGGTGTGACAAGTTAGTATTGCACAAAAGTAAGACCCCCCCCCAATACACACAGCTACAGTTTGCACTTCTCCAGAAGCTGCCTAATGTATATTGCCTTGCACATACTGAAGGATCCCTGAGTATTTTGCAGGCTGAGGATCCATTTCATCTAAGATTCCATAGGCCATGTTCGTTTTTGCACTGTACTGTGATCTTCCCAGAATTTTTCAGTTCAAAGCTGCTTGATGGCCAGTTTTGCCTCGCATGCCTAGGATCCTTGCACTCTGAATTTACACGGCTCAGGAAGTGTGCTCGAAGTCAAAATTGCACAAAGCATAGCTCAAGTTTGCATCAGACGAAAAGAGAACTTAAGCCACGGTGCTTGGCTCAGGAGTGGGAAAGGTGATGGATTCCTGAAGTGGAAGAGGTGGTGCAGAGGGGTCAGTGCCCATGCTGCCCTGCTCTCAGCTGCTGTGCACAGGATGCAGCAGGGGCGGTGACCTCTACACAGTCCATCTCCCAAGCGGGGCTGGCTATATCTATCCTTGGGCCTCATGGCTGACCTATGTGATGTGGCCCCGCGGCCCCAACAGGAGCCTGGCCTAATCTCTGGAGTCCACGCAGAGCTTCACCTTGAGCTCCGGGGTGATGACTGGAGGGTAAGCCTGGAGGACCATAGCAACCAAGGTGAGCAGTGGACAGTTCTAGGTTGGAATGATTAAGGGGCTCCTCAGGAACCCTGCCTGCCCCACAAACTATCAGATTAGATGGACGGTTGTACTCCAGACCTCTTGTCTTCCCACCCAAAGTTTGCAGTTTCAGAAGCTCTCTGCAGGGCTGACTCTTAATGGTCCTGGTTTAGCTCATATGGGGATGGGATGTAGATCCAGGGCCTGGGGCATCATCAGGGAAATATCACAGTGATGTTCTGGGGCCATTTAGGAGCCAAGCTCAGATTCATCTCAGTTTCCAGATTTGCTGAGGTACTTTGTTCCTGTCTTAGGGCATTTAGGATGTTGAATTAAGTTTCAGTGATATGGGCATGTGTCTTACTCCCTGAGTTGGAGGTCACAGCCAGCCTCAGAAGGCCTGGGCTCACATCTGAGTTTTGCCACTGGCACCAGGTGAAACCTCAGGCCTGTCAGTTCACTTTTTCTGGGACTTAGTAAAATGGGAGACTTTGTAAGGTCTGTTTGGAGAGTGTTGTGAGGATTAAATAACTATAGTAGCCAATATTCCTTTAATGCTGACTACTGAACCAGGCGCTGTTTTAAATGCATTGAATGTAAATGAGCATTAACATCCCCATTTTAGACAAGGAAAATGAGGCACAAAGAGGTTAACTTTGTCATTCTCTGTTATCTGTCTGGTGCTCCACCATCAACAGGTACTTTGGTCAATAATGTTCGACTCCCAAGGGGTCACAGGCTGGAGTTGAGTGATGGTGACCTTCTGACCTTTGGCCCTGAAGGGCCCCCAGGAAGCAGCCCCTCAGAGTTTTACTTCATGTTTCAGCAAGTCCATGTCAAACCTCAAGATTTTGCTGCCATTACCATCCCACGGTCTAGGGGAGAAGAGGGAACCAGGGCTGGTTTCTGGCCCATGCTGCCCCCCAAGGGGGCTCCACAGCGCCCCCTCAGCACCCTGTCCCCTGCTCCAAAAGCCACGTTGATCCTCAACTCCATTGGCAGCCTCAGCAAGCTCCAGCCTCAGCCTCTCACCTTCTCCCGGACTAGGGGTGGGCCACAGAGCCTGCCTGCTCCCACTCCCCCTGAGGAGGTGGACACCACGCCTTCTGCCCCACCCCCAAGAAATAGGAGGAAATCGGCTCACCGAGTGTTGGCAGAATTGGATGATGAGAGAGAGGCTCCTGAGAGCTCACCAGTCCAGAGAGAGCCCAGGAAGAAACTCCGTGTAGAGAAAACCCCACTGACACCTAGTGGGTAAGTGGAGAGATCCTTGTCTCAACATTTCACTGCTTTTTGATTCCTTTTTAGAGCCTTGGGTTGGGAGGTGGCCCTCTACTCAGGGGTTGGAGAGGAGAGGTGGACAGAGCACAGATATTGGAATGGCAAGACCTGGGTTAACTCTATTAACCAGGTTTACCATTAGTTTAGTGAGTATCTAGGTCCTCCATGTTGTCATCCAGGGGAGTTCTAGCCTTCTCTTACAGGTTTCCAGTGACCCTGGTTTTTGTGTCGCTTTCTTCAGAAACCATCATGGGCATCCTCTGAAGTACACAGTGAGCAACCCCCGTGCAGTTGGGGGCAGGGAGCCCTGTGCAGCCTCTTGTTGCTGCCTTCCCCAAGAAGAGACAGCGTGATGGTTGTAACGTCTGGTTCCATGTGGCCTGTGTTGTCTGCAGCATCCAGGCTGCTAGGGAGGCTGACTTCCAGTGTGCAAGGTGTCATGTGGGCATCCAGACCTAAGGCCCTCCACCAAGGGATGAGTGGCACCTCCAAGCTATGAGTGGACACAGTGGAATGCCAGTGAGCCCTAAGAAATAACCCCCTTGCCTGCTCAGGAGGGAATGACTACAGTCCATTGCTATGGATTCAGGTCCTCATGGCCAAGGTAACAGAAGAGATGGTTTCCTGCTAAAGATAATGCTGCCTTCAGGAAGTTGCCAATGAACTGAAAATTCCCACTGTTAGCTGTTAAGGACACTAGAATGTCTGTGATGAGAACACTCATCAATTGCAGAGACCATGCCTGGGAAGATGTAAGCTCCAGACCTGAACGAGTGAGTTCTTGAGGTTCTTGGATGGTATCACCTAAGGCATTCTTGGGCAAACCTAGAGCACAGTCCCCAGACTTCCTTACATTGTGGATGGTCCCACCACTGACCATATTTGTATCATGGCTTTTCAGAGGTTCGCTTTCATTTTCAAATAAAGTACAAGCAGCTTCATTCACTGCTAGTTATTCTTTTTGTGGGTCCAATATTCTTCGCTTTCCAATTCTTGGGAGAATGGATATAGAAATGTTTGGAAATTGTGAATCCTTAGGGGAAGGGGAGGTGAGTGAAAAAGGCAGAGAAAAACAAACCTGTTCACTGAAAAAGTGCAAATATATAGGATGAGCTGGATGTGGGAAATGGGAAAAAAGGAATCCAGGTAATTAAGGTTTCTAGTTTAAAGAAAACAGATCTACTGCCATTAAAATAAGGTAATTGAGATTTGGTCAGTATCATGTAGCTGGCAGAACTTTTACAAATTTCACCGGTACAGGCATACCTCAGATGTTGCAGTTCAGTTCCAGATCACCTCAATAAAGTGAGCTGTAATCTTTTTACTGGTGGAAGGTCTTGCCTCCCATTTGTAAAACAATGCAATACCTGTGAAGTGCAATAAAACAAGGCGTGCCTGTACTGCCAGGGAAGAGAAAGCCTGGTAAACCAGCTAAAGCAGATGCTGACCTGGTCCAGTGTGGATCAACCTAACCCATTGGTTGTTTTCTGTGAGCCTCATACCAATCCAAGATACTGTCAAAGCAGCGTTTCTGTAGTTCTTATTAGGAAAGCCTCATCTTCACAGTCTATTGCAACCTAGAAATCCATCCCCTCTTTCTACTCCTATCTAAATTTACCAACCCAAGTTTTTCCACATTGAGGAAACAGCTCTAGAGCAAGGACGCCAATGTGGTAGCATCAGATCCAGGACAAGTGTGAAGGGTCTGTTGAGTCACTCACACAGAGTAGGCAGAAACCTTAAAGGGAGACCAAATGGACCCTGGTTTCAAGAAAGCACAAGGGTAGAGTTTCTGGCTGGGGTGATATGCAGAAGAAATAAGTAAAGACTTCATTTCTTAGCATAACACCACTGGACTTCCAGGGTAGGGTGGGGAAAGCAAAAAGCCAGCTCCTAGTAGGGAATGAGCTACACAGTAAGCAGATCTGTAGGTGAAAATAAGGCATTCAGCTCAAATTCCTCAGGATCCCATGTCATGAACTCCTAAGAACTAGCTCACATCTTTAAGGGCCTCCACAAATAAACTTAGGTTCTAGTCCCAGCTCTTCCTCTGCATTGTGTGACTCTAAGCAGGTTAAGCACTTTGGCTTCAGGGTGATTTTGGGTCTGACAGTTGTTAATATCTACTATTGAGTATCCCCATGTCTTCTTCAGTAAATAGAAGAGGATAAACCAAAGACAAAAGTATCCACCTACTGTGTCCCAGGCTTCTTTATTTAAGATCAAAGTGATGAGTGATGTGGGCATTAAAATCAAGAGCATCATTGAGCTTCCCTCCAACCAGTTTCCCCAAACTCCCTGCCCCCACACCCTTTGTGTTCCCAATTCTTTAGCGATGAAGAACTTAATCCCAAAGCCGTGGTACAATCCTCAGGCTCCTCTCTCCCTAGCTCTCCCCTTTTCTGGGAAGGGCAGGCACTTCAGTTTGAATGCATGGGAGAGCCCAGAGAGGTGACAGACACAGAGGGAAAGGTTTCACCCTCAGGGAATGGGACCGAGGAGTACAGCGTAGTGAAGTGAGGGCCCGCGTAGCCTGGGGTACCAAAATGGGGCCCTGGTGCCAGAGGAAAGGATACTGGTCCCCCTGAGAAAGGAGGCCCAGAAGCCTCAAAATCCTCTCGTTGAGAATAGTCACTGCTTGATCGTTTGCCCTTCTGGCGACGGTTGCAGAACCATACTCGGACCACCTGAGAGTGGAGAACACAAGGGAAAAGAGTGACATTCGCTCATAAATTCCAGAAGGTGGGTCTGGCTTTGCTTAGTCATTTGGCCCAAAATCAACAGATCCAGACTGGTTGAAGGGCAGGAGCCAGAGCTAGTACGAGCAGGATGAGGACTGGGGAGGAGGACATGGAGCACACAGGGTCAGGCACTCACATCCTTCTCAAGCCCGAGCTGTTGGGCGATGTGGCTGATCTGCTGCAAGGTGGGCTTCGGACACTGCAGGAACATGCTCTCCAGGTTGCCCCGCACGCGGTTTTCGATGCTTGTTCGCTTTCTCTTCCGGGCCTGCACCAGGGTCTCCGCTTTGCATATCTGGTCAGGTGAGGAAGGGGTGACAAGGGAGGTGGGAGGGCAAGTTTCAAGCCCGCTGAGCAATGGCATCATAGGTCAGTCACGTGAGCAAATTGCTAAAAGGCATTGAGAATCGATGTGTTACCAGAGCCTGATGGTATTAAAAAAAAAAAAGAATTCTGCAAGGGTAGGTTTAGACCGGTGGCCTGAACCTTGTCCCGGCAGCACTGAGGAATTACCCTCCATCCATTGAGAACTACTGCTGCAAGGAGAGCTGTCAGCCAGGGTGGAAGCCATGGAAATTAGGCTGAGTCATAGGAGGTCCCTGTGCACCCACCCACCCTCACCTCCTGTAGATTCTCGTTGTTGTCAGCTTCCTCCACCCACTTCTGCAGCAGGGGCCGCAGCTTACACATGTTCTTCAAACTGAGCTGCAGAGCCTCAAAGCGGCAGATGGTCGTTTGGCTGAACACCTTCCCTGAGGAGGTTGAAAGAGTAGCATCGTGAGGCAGCAGGCCCAAAACCTAGGCATTGCCACCTCTTCCTGCCCTCACAAAGTCCCACACCAGGATCCCACTTCTTCCCACAGGAAGTTCAAGGCCCAAGTTATTTTTCTCCCTCTCTCTCTACCCAATTCATGGGTGAAAGTAGAGCCTGCCCCTGAAACACCCTCCTCTCACTCCCTCGGTAGGGAGGAAAGGTCCAAGTTCAGGAATTTTCCTTCCAGGGGAGATGTGATCCTTTGGTTTCTGTGGGTTAGAACATGCTGAGAAGCACCCACCAAAGAGAACCCCGAGGGTGAGCCCCACATCGGCCTGGGTATATCCCAGAGTGATCCTCTTCTGCTTCAGGAGCTTGGCAAATTGCTCGAGGTCCTTCTGTAGAGCTTTCATGTCCTGGGACAGCATTTAAAAAAGCAGAGGACATGTAAGAAAGAACACAAACACACCAAATGTCGACCACCCCTCTCCCCGTCTCACCTGGGCCCAAGGAGTGGTCAGTGGGAGTATCTCTGCATCCAGGCTACCTACCTAACATTTAGCGACAACTATCTACAAATGTCATTCACACCAAAAAGCAACACATCCAGTAGCTGCAGAGCACCACACACGCTAACTAGAAAGACAGGCCCTGGCCTCGATGAGAACACCTGTCAGGTTAGGAAGGGAGCTCCTACCTATTAGCTCATTTAATACAAAAGCTTTCTGACTGGGATAGTAGCCGTAGAGAAATAAAGAGCACCATGTCTCTCTGCTTCTCATTTCAGTATATTCTCCCAGCTTGTTTCCAGGGTCCCACAGACTATGACACGGCATGCATGTACGCAAACACACGACAAAAAGTTATAGGTGTCATAAGAGCTTTGTATACATAAAGAGCTTTGTATACAGTTGGTGCTCAATTTTTTATAAATCTGATTATCCCTTATTTTCCCAATCTGTTTGCAATATAGAAGTATTCTGATTAATTCAACAAATTTATTGTACACCTTCTATAAGCCAGCAGCTATACGAAGTAGACAAGAAGCCCTGGCCTCATGGAGTTTCCATCCTAAAGTGGAGAGACAGATTATTATCCAGTAAGTTAGAAGTGCCATGAGAAAGCTCAAACAGGGTAGAGAATTACAGAGTACAGCAGGATAGGATATTATGGGGAAGTTGACAATCTTAAATAAAATGAAGAAAGTGAAGTTTGAGCAAAGGAAAAGAGGCAAGTGAAAAGACCCTGAGGTGGGCAGGCCTGGTAGCAGTAAGGAGCTGGGCGAATGGACAGAGGCAATGGAAGAGGAGAGAAGCTGAGATGAGAGGGGCAAGCAGGGCAGTTCCTGTAGATGCTGCAGTGAGTGAAACGATTGGACTCTCACATTTAAGTGTTCATTCCAGTTGACAAGGTGACAAACAGACTAAGGAGGAAATGAGGGTATAGCTAGGGAGGCAACTGCAGTTATCCAGGAATAGATGGTAGTAACTGGGACCAGGGTGATAGTTAAGTATTGATTTAGGGTGTATTTCCAACGTTAAGATAGCAGTGTTTCTAAAGGTGTGGATAAAGATGAGCAAGAATGAGGATGACTGGTCTGGGCCTTGAGCTACTTACTGCGTGATGGATGGATGATCAGGAAGACATCTCAGCAGAAGACAGAAAATGAGGCAGTCAAGTCTCCAAAGTACTTGAGCCTTGAGGGTGGATGAGAGGAAGGAAAGGTGGACAGAGCAGAGGTTGATGGACTGAGCCCTGGGGCATTTCAGTGAAGGCCAGTGGCCAAGGGAACCAGAAGAGTAGCTAGTCCCTTGTGAGGTCCTCGAAGGCTTAAAGTATTTCAAGGGTGCCCAATCACATGAAATTCAAATAGGCTAACTTCCATTCCCAACTTCTGCTCAGCCAATGTTTCAAATCTATAAATGTCCTCAGCTGTCCCCATCACAGTTTTTCCAAATTCTATTTTGGGGATTTGAAATAAGGTAAACCCCAGTTCAAATCTTAGCTTTATCATTTAACAGTTAAGACCCATGAAATAGGCTAAGAATACCTCCCTATAAGATTTTGTGACAGTTAATGAGATAATGATGTAGAAACTGAGCACACACAGCCAGGCACTTAGGAAATGGACCACAATTGGCAGCCATTATTATTCAAGGCTCAGCAGTCGCCTCCTGCAAAGAGTCTAGGGCTACTAGGTCGGCTGAAACCACTCACACCTCCTTCCTTCTGTGAGGCCTAAAGGCTTAGTACTTGATCTCTAATTGCTTACACTTGTCTCTTCTGTGGCCTGGAAGATACATCCTTAATAGTCCCCAGCAGGGCTGGACATGGAAGTCTTCAATTCCTCAGCAAACCCTACATATGGGGAATGGCCTGGAAATGAATTCTTCCACGTTTTTCTCCTTGTTCACAACTCATGGAATTACAGCTGAACTTGGTACTTCCGACTCCCTAACAAGAGGGTACCAGGGTGTGCACTCTGCATAATGGTGACTCACTGGCTCAGAGGCAGAGGTCAAGGGAAGACAAGACCTAAACTTGGACGGGAGGTAAACCCACTCTACACGTTTACATACAGCCTAAACAGGAGCTTCAATCAGCAACCAGTCACACCCTCGAATTTCAGGAACAATAACCCCAGGATAAGCACTGTTTTTACCCTCAAGCCACGCTTAAGGCCTAGATCTTGGGTCTGATAAAGATCAAATTATAAAGAAGGGCTCAGGGTGGGAGAAGAGGCTCAAACCCCAAGCTGGGTCTGCTGCGGACTGGTAATAAATTGAGTGACCCGACTCTGGTCAAGCCTAGGAAATGGAAGGGACCTACTTGACAAGGGCAGGCTGGGGTGGGAAGCAAGGCCTGCCTGGGTTGCTTCTGACTCCCCGAGGCCACCCCTTGCGGTTCTCCCGGAATTCTGGTCTCCACTTCCCACCGTGCTCTTGCTCTCCCTCTCAGGAGCTTGCGGTGGCCACACACCCCTCCATGCCCACTCCGCTCTAGGGTTTCAGGCCTAGGCAGCTGCAGGCCACCACTTCCCCTCTCTGGCCGCCCGGCCACTTCCCCAGCCCCACTGCACCTCACTCGCCTCCTCCTCAGGGTTTTGCTCCAACTTCTCCTTGTCCAGCTTCACGGCCCCAGGCGGGGCAGCGCAGGGCTCAGGCGAGGTCCCCTTAGAGTTGCTCTCCACTCCGGCTCCCGCCTCGCTCTCGGGCTGAGGGGTCTCCAGGCTGCCTGGGGGCAGCAGCCCCACTCCAACTTGAGGTCCACAGTAGGCCATTCCCCCGCAGAACTCATATGGCGGGGGACACGGGGGAATCCCCCACACCTCGGCACTGGGGCCAAGCCCTGGCCCGATTCCTGATCCGCCGGGAGGGCCCTGGAAGCTCAGCCAGGTCCGAGGGTCAACCCAGCCCGGCTCCGGCCCTCCTGGCCCATCGCCTCCACCGCCTGGTGGGGGCGAAAAGGCAAAGTCGGAAGCCAGGTGTCCCGCCATGGGGAAGCACGGCACCCCAAGCCGGGGGCCTGGTAAAAGGAGGGCTCGCCAACGCACTGCTCAACACCTCTCTCCCTCCCCAATCCCACCCACTAGCCTTGACCTCTGGCCCCGCCCCCTGGATGGGGGGAGGAGAGGACGATGGGGGCGGGAGAAACTGAGGCGAAGTGTTTGCCTGCTGGTGGCGGTGGTGTTCGTGGAAGGTGAATGCCAGGGAGCCCCAATTTTGCGCCTCTCCAGGCCCCATCCCCAAGGCCCTCGGTGCAGGACCCCACGCAGACCTTCTCTTCCAACTCTCAGCCGGGCTGCCGGGCCCTCCCTCGGGCTCTGCACACCTCGGAGCTGTCTGGAACCCCTTGAAACCTCCAGGTTCTTCAGGAGCCCAGATTTTTGACGCATCTCCAAAGACCTCGGCACCCTCTCAGCTCCTCAAACATTTATTGTGTTTGTGCCAGCTACTGCTAGGAATGGCTACCCTCAAATTCCCATTACCACCCCTGATGTCTTCCCCCTCCCCCAATCCAGGAACCCAGGCATTCATCCAGATTACTGGCCAGATTCCGTTACCCCAAAGCTGCGAATGCCTGGTGCCCATCTGCCCAAACTGATAAATTTTTACCCCATTTCTAGGGTCAAATTGCCAGACAAGGCCTCCCATATCTCAAGGCTTCCGCTCCAGAGTCCACTTACCTACCAGACTCAGGGATTGACCACCCCGCCGACACACACTCACACATACACACACTTCTCTTCTAGGGGCCAGGCTCTGACCTGACTGGGCCCAAGTCCCCCAACTTTTGTCTGAACAGATGGATCAGACACCCTCCTCCCCCCCGCCTCGGGGTCCCCACTATGGGACTCACATGTCAGGTTCCTAGCTGCCCCCATTCAGGAACCGGAATATTTAGTACTTAGTTGACTATTCTCCCTCCCCCACCGCCCCGGCCCAAGCCTCCAGCCCTAGGCCCTGGGTGGGGAAAACCAAGGAGGGAGGGGGGAAGAAAAAATATCTGACTTCAGGTTCAAAGAGGCTTGGGAGGGACTGGGGGAAGGAGGCCGGACAACGGCCTTGGCTGGACAATCCAGGTCCCCAGAGGGGGCAGCTCAAACTTTAAACAAGTGCTCAACCCTTGAATGGGCCTGGATGGCTCCCCCGGGGACAGCTTCCTGACCCCCAACCCCCTAGTCCCGATCCCCTCACATAGAATCCCCCTCAGAGTGGCTAAAAGAGCTCCAGGAACCAACCTTAAATCCTCCTCAAAGACTGAGCCTCTGAGCCTCAGACGGAGCCCCCCCCACCCCCCACCCCCCCGTTGGGACCTAGGTATCCTGCCCCTCTTCCTCTGGAGTACTCAGGCATCCAGCCTCACAACCACCCCATCCCCCAGCCCTTAAGGCTCTGGGATGCACTTTGTTTGAGTGGGGTGGGCTGATGGAAAGATTCAAAGGTGAAGATTTGAGGGGATGCAGGAAGCCTGCCCTAAGCTTTCCGTCAGGGTCTACTTTTTGAGGCCTGTCCTGAGTGTCCTGAGGGCTCACACTGCTGGCCTTGTTCTTGATGCTGTTTGCAAGAGAATAGTCTTCAGAGTGCCTGTCTGAGAGGGAGGGATGGTGTTTGTCTGTCTGCTCACAAAACTTGCCCTAAATGGAGGCCCCGGGGTGAATTAGGTGGGGAGCTTCCTGTAGCTTGGAAGGCCAGAATCCTAAGCCTGGGCACTGACCTCTGCCAACTCAAGGCATCTCTTCCTCTCGGCCCTGACCAGAGTTGTTCCTGGGGTCAGTGGCTCAGTGTCTGCCTTCTGAGGAGCTGGGTGTCCCGGTGGGGGCCCTCCTGATTGGCCAGCTGTCTTCGCCTCTGTGCTGATGAGGCTTTTTTTTTTATTAAGTGTATCGGGGTAGCATTGGTTAATAGTTATATAATTTTCAGGTGTACATTATAATTTGACATCGATGAGGCTTTTGAGCCTGTTTTTTTTTTCTTTGAGTCTCTATCTCACAGCCCCTGTTACTGTGTCCATCTGTATGCACTTTTTGGACAACTAACTGTATTCATGCATTTCAATACTTTCCTAAAGTCTGTTGGAAGAGCTTCAGGGAAGTGGGGCTGGGGCTGTATTCACCTCTAAGCCACTAACTACTCAAAGGTAGATAGATTAAGGGGCCTGGTGGGGGTGGGGAAACTGCTTTGGAACAGGAGGGGCTCCTCCCCAGCCATCTCCCCAACCCCCCAGATAGAGCCATCACGGCACCTTTGTCATGCATCTATCTGCTGTCTGCCAAGGAGTCAGCCTCCCTGAGGAGGGGGAGGGGCAGGGCAAGGACTGAAATCCTCCACACCAAGGCTCCTCAGCTCACTACCCTCTGGGCTCCCAGAAAGCCCTCTCTCCATGCCATTCCAGAGAGCTTCTGCTGCCCGTCTTCCCAGTGGCTCCTCAAACACCTTCCCCAGTTTCCCCACTCAACACTACCCTCTTATTTTTTAGATTACAATCTGCAGTTGCTCTAGGAGGTATGTTTTTGGCCTGGGAAGAGGCCCATTCATAAGAGAGAGCCAGAGGAGGGGCGGGTCTCTGGGTCCTGGGCTGGCTCATGACCCAGACCTTAATGGCAAGTTAAATTTGTCTGGAGTCCTAGTTGGCGCTCCAAGGATGCTCTGGGCTGACCTAGGCTGAGATGTGCTCCCTTTCCCCTCCCCACCCTTCTGTTAGGCCTGCTGGATAGGTGGCTTCACTTCTGCCCGGTGGGCTCCTGCTGTCCTGGCCTAATGTTGCTTGGCTTGGAGGAGACTGGAAGCGGGCTCTCCTCTACTCTTTTGGTCTTAGAGGATCACTAAAAAACCTCAAATCCCAAAACCCAACATAGGACTGAGCTCACAAACCCTCCGCCTATACTTTATTATAGTGATGTATCAAGGCCCTTCGCAGAGACAAATACAAGTACATACTGGTTGCATAGGTCTGCCCAGATATCAGGGAGAACAGCTGAGGTCACCACTCTCTTGGTGTGGCTGGCTGCATGGCTGCAAAGAGGTTTAATAGTAGCCTTGCTGCTGTCAGCCCAGCCATCCCCTCGCTGGAGCAGCGGGGTATTGTTTGGTTGGGAAAACCAGCTGAAAGGCTCATATGGGGACTAACAAAGACTTGCTCTAGTCCAGGGTAGTAAACCACTTATTTTGATATCTGAGTTCTGTCAATCTTAAAGCAGAAGAAAGGGAAAGAATGGAGGACTGAAGAAAGAAGGGTTCAGGCTGTGAACCTGAAGAAAATTCATGTGATGTGAACCCCAAGAAGAAATTTATCCTCTGTAATGGACTCCTCATGGTCAACTGAGGGCCCAAATTTTATGAATATTAAGAGCCCAGCGGCCATCTGCTGACAGAGGCTTTTCATGTATTCTGTGTACCAAAAATAACCACAGACAGAACTCAGCTTCCACACCACTGTAGGGAAACCCTTGTTTCATCTTTTGACCAATGGACTGAGACATGCCCTCTCCAATCAGAACTGCATGAATTATATCCTCATTTGCAGCTACACTGACCAATCAAAACTGCATGATTTAGACCAATTGGAACTGTCCAGTTTGGAAAACTCGTTTACAGAAAATAGACCAAAATGGGAACTGTGGGCAGGAAAATTCTCTATAAAAGGTGACCTCCCCTTTGTCTTGGTAGAGCACAATTTAGGTTGCTGTCTAAATATGTGTCTCATAGCTGCAGCTCTTTTTCTCAAATAAATGCTTTTTTTTTTACTCCTTATTATAGTCTAAATTTAATTTTGGTCAATAAGGCTTTGCCCACTTTTGGTGATTATCTACCTTTATCTTAATTTACAAATATTCCACTGCTCATTGTAAACCAGTCCCCTTCTTCTTAACAGTTGAGGCCTGCAAACTGAAGTCTTCTTTTCCCCAATCAAGACATTCTACTACAAACAGTGAAGTCAGCTCTCAGGTTGTAGTCTGTGAGGAGACAGAGGAAAGAGGTGAGGGTGGGGAGGCAAGGAGAAGGGGAGAAGCAGTTGGGAATAAATCAAGGGTCTGTAGAGCAGGATTCTAGCTCTGCCTCTCACTCTTCAGCTGGCATACCTCCCCTCTGTGCCTCAGTTTCCTCGCCTAAGAGGAACTGAACTAAATGAACTCTAAATTTCCTTCCAGCCCAGACATAAAATTGCTGCCCCATTCCCATACACCATCCTACCTGCCCTCACCGCTAACTTGACATGAATTTTCTCTGCACACCTGTAAAGAGAAATTGGTGTTGGAGGGATGGGAGAGGAGGGACTCAGTGAGATGCTGGCACAGGCATTCCTGCACGCCCCCTTCCCCATCTCCTACCTCCAAGCAGCCTTCTTGGGAAATCTGACAGGTTTTCCCCTCACGTTTGTTCAAGATACATACGAGTAGATTGCAAAACCAGTTTTGATTTGGTTTTCAGTGCTTAGAAGCTTATAAGAAACATACTTCAAGAGGTAAAATTTCTCATGAAAACCAGGTGTGCGTGTGTCTGTGTGCGTGTGTGTATGTGTGTGTGTTGGGAAGGAGCCAACCCAGGCCAAAAGCTAGAGAGGAATAGAAATACTAACACTCCCTTCTCTTTCGCGTTCCCTGTTTCTCTCCAAACCTCCACTCTGCGGCCTCAGCCTCCTAGAGAGAGGGCCATCAGATGATCTTTAAGGTTACTTCCAGCTCTAAAATTTTGAGCAGTTCTAATTTTATTTATTTGAGCCTTCTCTCTTTTCTCCTTAGTGAATATAGACAGAGGTTTGTTAATTTTGTTTATCTGAAAAGAACAAAGAACCAGCTCTTTGTTTCATTAAGTTTTCTATTGTCTTTCTGTTCTCTATTTTATTTATTTTTTTCTGATTTTTATTATTTTATTTCTTCTACTGACTTTGGGCTTCATTTGTTCTCTTCTTCTATTTATTTAAGGTGTAATGTTAGATTGTTTATTTGCGATGTTGTTTGTTTCTTGAGAGAAGCCTGTAAAACTATTAACTTCTCTCTTAGTATCGCTTTTGCTGCATCCCAAAATTTTGTCGTCATGTTTTCAATTTCATTTGTCTCTATGTAACTTGTGATCTCTTCTTTTATTTCTTCTTTGACCCCGTCGTTGTTTAGTAGCATGTTGTTTAATCTCCAAAAGTTTGTGGTTTTTCCAGCTTTCTTCTTGTAATTAATTTCCAGTTTCATACTGTTGTGGTATGATTTCAAGCTTTTAAAATCTTTTGTGGCTAGTTTTGTGCTCCAACATATGGTCTATTCTTAAGAATTTACCCTGTACACTTTTTTTTTTTTAATATAGTGACATTGATTAACGAAATCCAGCGAGTTGCAAGTATACAATTCAACAGTAAGGCATATATATTGCATTGTGTGTTCACTGCTCTTAGTTAGCTTTCTTTCTATAACCACATATTTGACTGCTTTTACCCCAACTACCTCCCCCCTTTCCCCTCCCCTCTAGTAAACATTAGTCTATTGTCAATGTCCATGTGCCTCTGTTTGTTTGTCCAGTTTGTTTGTTGGTTTTAGGTTTAAATCCCATACATAAGCGAAATCATCTGGTTTTCAACTTTTTCTGTCTTGCTTATCTCTCTTAGTATGATTATCTCAAGGTCCATCCATATTGTTGCAAATGGCAAATCTCTCTTACAGCTGAGTAATATTCTATTGTATATTTGTACCACAGCTTCTTTATTCAATCATCTATCGTAGGACACTTTGGTTGCTTCCATATGCTGGCCACTGTGAATGATGCTGCTATGAACATCGGTATGCAAATATATTTTGAATATATATTTTCAAGTCTTTGGAGTAAATACCCAAGTAGATTGCTGGATCATATGGTAGATCAATTCTTAGTTTTTTGAGGAACCTCTATATTGTTTTCCATAGTGCCTGTACCAATTTGCAGTCCCACCAGCAGTGTATAAGGCTTATTTTTCCTCCACATCCTCTCCAACATTTGTCATTACTTGTCCTGTTGATTATAGCTATTCTAACAGGGGTGAGATGATATTTCATTGTGGTTTTGATTTGCATTTCCTAATAGCTAGTGATGCTGAGCATCTTTTCATATATTTGTTGGCCATTTGTATGTCCTTTAGGGAGAAGTGTCTGTTCAGGTCCTCTGCCCATTTTTTGATTGGATCATTTATTTTTTGTTGTTATTGAGCTGTATGAATTCTTTGTATATTTTGGATAGTAGGCCCTTATCGGAGGCGTTGCTCACAAACATCGTCTCCCATTCGGATGGTTGTCTCTTTACTTTGTTGGCAGTTTCTTTTGCTGTGCAAAAGCTTATTTGATGTAGTCCCAGTAATTTATTTTTGCTTTTACTTCCCTTGCCTTTGAGGTCAAATTCATAAAATCCTGTTTAAATCCAAGATCCTTGAGTTTAGTTCCTGTGTTTTCTTCTATGCAATTTATGGTTTCTGATCTTATATTTAGATCCTTAATCCATTTCGAGTTAATTTTTGTATGTGGTGATAGACAACAGTCTAGTTTCATTCTTTTCAGGCGGCTTTCCAGTTTTCCCATCACGATTTACTGAAGAGGCTTTCTTTTTTCCACTGTATGTTTTTGGCTCCTTTGTCAAAAATTATTTGCCCGCATAAACATGGGTATACTTATGAACTCTCAATTCTGTTACACTGGTCCGTGTGTCTGTTTTGCTGCCGATGTCATGCCGTTTTGTTTACTGTCACTTTGTAGTATAATTTGAAGTTAAGCAGAGTGATACCTCCAGGCTCATTCTTTTTTCTCAGGATGGCTTTGGCAATTTGGGATCTTTTGTGCTTCCATACAAATCTGATGATTTTTTATTCTATTTCTTTAAGAAATGCCGATGGGATTTTGACGGAGATTACATTAAATCAGTGTAATGCTTTAGGTAATATGGTCATTTTAACTATGTTGATTCTTCCAATCCCAGAACACAGAATATCTTTCCATTTCTTTGTATCTTCTTTGATTTCTCTTAATAGGGTCTTGTAATTTTCATCATATAGGTCCTTCACATATTTTGTTAGATTTATTCCTAGATATTTTATTCTTTTTGTTGCAATTGCAAGAGGAATTATTTTTTCCACTTCTTTTTCTGACACTTTGTTATTAGAGTATAGGAACACTATGGATTTTTTAATGTTGATTTTGTATCCAGAAACTTTACTCTATTTGCTTATTGTTTCTAGTAGTGTTCTTCTGGTGTCTTTAGGGTTTTCTACATAGAAAATCATGTCATCCGCGAATAGTGACAGTTCGACTTCTTCGTTTTCTATTTGGATGACTTTTATATCTTTCTCTTGTCTGACTGCACTTGCTAGGATCTCCAATGTTATATTAAATAACAGTGTTTATAGTGGACAGCCTTGTCTTGTTCCTGATCATAGAGAGAAGGTTTTTAGTTTATCACTATTAAGTATAATATTGGCTGAGGGTTTGTCATATATAGCCTTCATTATGTTAAGGTACTTTCCTTCTATACCAATTTTATTAAGTGTTTTGATCATAAATGGGTGCTGTATCTTGATGAAGGCTTTTTCTGCATCTATTGATATGATCATATGATTCTTATTTTTTTAATTCGTTTATGTGGTGTATCACATTAATCGATTTGCATATGTTGAACCATCCCCGTGCCTCTGGGATGAAGCTCACTTGATCGTGGGGTATAATTTTTTTAATATGTTATATATTCAGTTTGATAGTATCTTATTTAGGATTTTTGAATCTGTATTAATGAGAGCTATTGGTCTATAGTTTTCTTTTGTGTGTGTGTTACCTTTACCGAGTTTTGGTCTCAGGATAATATTGGCCTCATAAAATGAATTGGAAAGTATTGTCTTCTCTTCAATTCTTTGGGAAAGTCTGAGGAGAATATGTATTAAATCTTTTTGGAATATTTGGTAGAATTCACTGGTGAAGCCATCTGGTCCTGGACTTTTACTTTTTGGTAGGCTTTTGATGATTGTTTCAATATCCATACTGCTGATTGGTCTATATAGATTTTCCAGTTTTTCTTGATTCAATCAGGGAAGGTTATATTTTTCTAAGTACTGGTCTATTTCTTCTAGGTTATTAAATTTGGTGTTATATACTTTTTCAGAGTATTCTTGTATGATCCTTTGTATTTCTGTGGTGTCTGTAGTAATTTCCCTTCTTTCATCCTTGATTTTGTTTATTTGTGTCCTTTCTCTTTTTTCTTTAGTAAGTCTAGCCAGGGGGTGTCAAT
>NW_011889334.1:37124-37483 GCF_000151845.1 Pteropus vampyrus | reverse complement strand
TTATTAACCTTCTCAAAGAACCAGCTCTTTGTTGCATTTATATTTTCTATTGTTTTCATTTGTTTGTTTGTTTGTTTGCTTTCAATATCATTTATTTCTGCTCTAATTTTGATGATTTCTTCCCTTCTGCTGACTTTAGGCTTCATTTGTTCTTCCTTTTCTAGTTTTTTTAAGATGAAGCATTAGATTGTTTATTTGGGCTTCTTCTTGGTTTTGGAGATAGACTTGTAATGATATGAACTTTCCTCTTATGACCGCTTTTGCTGTGTCCCAAAAGTTTTGATATGTTGTACTATCATTATCATTAGTTTCTATGTATTTCTCGATCTCTCTCTTTATTTCTTCTCTGACTCAGTTAT
>NW_011889334.1:33903-37074 GCF_000151845.1 Pteropus vampyrus | reverse complement strand
AGATGAAGCATTAGATTGTTTATTTGGGCTTCTTCTTGGTTTTGGAGATAGACTTGTAATGATATGAACTTTCCTCTTATGACCGCTTTTGCTGTGTCCCAAAAGTTTTGATATGTTGTACTATCATTATCATTAGTTTCTATGTATTTCTCGATCTCTCTCTTTATTTCTTCTCTGACTCAGTTATCCTTCAGTAGTATGTTGTTTAATCTCCATGTATTTGTGGTTCTTCCTGCTTTCTTTTTACAGTCAATCTCTAGTTTCAGAGTATTATTATCAGCGAATATGGTTGGTATGATTTCAAACCTCTTATATTTGCTGAGGCTACCTCTTTGTCTCAGTATGTGGATAGTCCTTGTGAATGTTCCATGTGCACTAGGGAAGAATTTATAAACAAGTGTTTTGGGATGGAAGGCTCTGCAAATGTCAATTATGTCCAGTTGGTCTAATGTGTCATTTAAGGATGTTATTTCCTTATCAATTTTCTGTTTGGATGATCTGTCCATATCCGACAGTGGGGTATTTAGGTCTCATACTATGATATGTTTGGTCTGTTTCTCCCTTTAGTTCTGTTAGTAATTCCTTTACATATTTCGGGGCTCCTTGATTGGGTGCATAGATATTAATAAGTGTTTTGTCTCTCAATGCATGATTCCCTTTAACATTATAGTGTCTCTCAGTATCTTTCTTTACCTTTTTGATTTTGAAGTCTATTTCATCTGATATTAGTACCACTACTCCTGCTTTTCTCTGAATGTCATTTACTTGAAATATCACTTTCCACCCTTTCACTTTGAGTTTATATTTGTCTTTGGAACTGAGATGTGTCTCCTGGAGGCAGCATATGGTTGGGTTTTGTTTTTAGATCCATTCTGCAACTCTGTGCCTTTTTTTTTTAGTGAGTTCAGTCCATAAACATTTAGGGTGATTATTGATATATGAGGTCTTCTAATAGCCATTTTGTCTTTTGCTTTCTGGTAGCTCAGTGTTTCCATTGCTTCCGTGTCCTTGTGTTTCTGTTTTCTTTATTTTGGTTGGCTTTTGTGGGTTTTGCCTCTGTTTCTTCTTGTTTTATATCACATACTTCAGTTCTGAATCTTTGGTATGTGGTTAACTTTACAAATATGAAAAGGATAGTTATATATATACAGTCATCCATTTTTCTGCATGTGCCTTATCTCCATTCCCTTTCGCGAATGTGAATCTTTGCATCATCTCCTTTTAATTCATTGTTGTCCCTGTGTATGCTGAATGTTTATTACTATCTTGCTATAGTAATTCTCTTCTTATTGTTTAAGTCCTGTTCTTATTAAGGGTTGCACTCCTCTGCTTCTATTTGCCTGATAGTCGCTTTACTCCTAATTATGGTTGGTGTTTTTTTTTTTTTTTTGTCATTTTGTTTTAGGTGAGCTGACATTTTTCAGTATTTCCTGTAGTGCAGGCCTCATAGTGGAGAATTCCCTCAATTTTTGTATGTCTGGAAAGGTCTTAATTTCTTCTTCATATCTAAAGGAGAGCTTAGCTGGATACATTATTCTAGTCTAGTAGTTCCTGTCATTTAATATTTTGATTATTCGATGCCACTCCTTTCTGGCTTGTAAGGTCTTTCCTGGGAAGTCTGACGATAATCTAATGGGTTTTCCTTTATAAGTTACCGTCTTCTTCTCCCTGGCTGCCCTGAGAATTTTGTCTTTGTTGTTGACTTTTGATAGTTTTAATATAATGTGTCTCGGTGAAGGCCTTTTTGGGTTGAGATAATTGGGTGGTCTGTTTACTTCTTGAATTCCAAGGTCCAGCTCATTCCTTATTTTGGGGAAATTCTTGTCAACTATTTGTCTGAAAATGCTTTCCAGTCCTTGCTCTTTTTCCTCGCCTTCGGTAATACTCATTATTCTTATGTTTCTTCTCCCGATGGTGTCAACCAGTTCTTGTATTTCTCTTACATTATTTTCATTCTTCGGTTTCTCTCTTCTTCCTTCTGATTTATTTCTAGATTTCTGTCTTCGATATCACTGATCCTTTCCTCCATTTGGTTGACTATTTCCCAAGCTTGCTATTTCATTTTCAACTCTTGCCATGTGTTTTTTTTTTTTATCTTCAGTAGACCCAATCTGTTCTTTTTGATGGTTTCAATCTCCTTGCTCTTCTCACCTAGTTGTTTTTCCAATTCCTGAAATTGTGGATATGAGTCGTTTCAGAACTCATTGAGATTCTTAGAAGTATCATCTTGAATTCTCTGTGATTTAAGTCACATATTTCTATGTGTGTAAGCTTATTTTCTGGAGATTTTTCTCTTTCTTTCTGAGCTGCCTTGTCACCTTGGTTGTTCATGGTGGTTAATGGACGATTTCTCTGCCTGGGCATTAATGGAAATGTCTTCAGCTTTTTTTTCCCCAGAAAGCAAATTTATTATATAAAGGTCTCTCTTTGGCTTGTTGCAAAGAAGGCACTTTTCTTTTGGTTTCCAAAAGGTGGCCTCTAAGCCTCTTGGATCCCTGCTTTATATATAAAGCCTTAATAATGCCTTTTTTTTTTCTTATAGGTGTTTAATCACTCTCACTACCCTCAGTCTCAGTCCCTGTCAGTTTTAGCAACAGTTTCGTTAGCATTTGCTCAGATTTCCCTGGAGCTCTGTGGTGTTCAGTCTCCGAGGGTGTGGGAGTAGAGGCCCTCTGGGATGGGGGTTTGGGACTGGGCTCAACCTCGGTTTTTGCAACTGCAGCCAGTAAAAATCAACTGTTGTTTCTCTGCCGTCCAGTTTCTCTGCTTTCTGCCTTGATGACTGGGCCCTGCTGCCGGCTGTGTGGAGTTCATAACTCTCCCAGGCAGGGCTGTTCAGGGAACTTGCCACACCTTCTCCACTCCCCCTCCCCTCCCCCTCCCCTCCCCCTCCTCCTACAGGTAGCTCTGGCTTCTTTATTTCTCCCAGTCCACTTCCTGACATTTGGGTTTCTGACCTGTGGTAGCTCTTATGCGCAGATCCACTCAGACGTGCTGGTGTGCAGTTTGGGTTTTTTTTTTTATTGAGTTTAAGATGTTCAGCTTATTGTTGTTTCAAGGGGAGAGATCTAGGGATGTCTCTCACTCCACCATGCTTCTCCAAACTCTTCCAGTTCTTCTTGATTCAGTCTAGGAAGGTTGTATCTTTCTAAGTACTTAGAAAGATCCCAT
>NW_011889334.1:24777-32613 GCF_000151845.1 Pteropus vampyrus | reverse complement strand
GTCTCTCACTCCACCATGCTTCTCCAAACTCTTCCAGTTCTTCTTGATTCAGTCTAGGAAGGTTGTATCTTTCTAAGTACTTAGAAAGATCCCATTTCTTCTAGGTTATTAAATTTGGTGTATATATTTTTTCATAGTATTCTTGTATGATCCTTTGTATTTTGGCTGTGTCTGTTGTAATTTCTCCTCTTTCAGCCCTGATTTTGTTCATTTGTGTCTTTTCTCTTTTTTCTTTAGTGAGTCTAGCCAGGAGGTTGTCAATCTTATTAACCTTCTCAAAGAACCAGCTCTTCGTTGCATTAATTTTTCTAATTTTTTGTTTTCAATTTTATTTATTTCTGCTCTAATTTTGATTATTTCTTTCCTTCTGCTGACTTTAGGCTTCATTTGTTCTTGCTTTTCTGTTTTTTTTTTCCCCTAGGTTTTTTTTTTTTTTTTTTTTAGATGAAGTATTAGGTTGTTTATTTTGGCTCATTCTTGTTTTTTGAGCTAGGCCTGTAATAATATGAATATCCTCCTCTTAATACCGCTTTTATCATGTCCCAAAAGTTTTGATATGTTGTACTATCATTATCATTCATTTCTATGTATCTCTTGATCTCTCTTTTTATTTCTTCTCTGACCCAGTCATTCTTCAGTAGCATGTTGTTGAATCCTCATATATTTGTGGTTCTTTTCACTTTCTTTTTACTATTGATCTCCAGCTTCAAAGCATTATGATCAGAGAATATGGTTGGTATGATTTCAAACCTTTTATATTTGTTGAGGCTATCCCTATGTCCCAGTATGTGTTCAATCCTTGAGAATGTTCCATATGCACTAGAGAAGAGTGTATTATCAGCTGTTTTGAGATGAAAGGCTCTGTAAATGTCAATTATGTCCAGTGGGTCTAATGTGTCATTTAAGAATGTTATTTCCTTATTAATTTTCTGTTTGGATGTTCTGTCCATATTAGACAGTGGGATGTTTATGTCCCCTACTATGATAGTGTTTTGGTCTGTTTCTCCCTTTAGTTCTGTTAATAATTACTTTATATATTTCGGGGCTTCCTGACTGGGAACATAATAAGTATTATGTCTTTTTGGTGTATGAGTTCATTAGTATCTTTCTTTACCTTTTTTTTTATTTTGAAGTCTATTTTGTCTGCTATTAGCATGGCTACACCTACTTTCTCTGAATGCCATTTCCTTGAAATATCATTTTCCACCCTTTCACTTCGAGTCTGTATTTGTCTTTGGAGATAAGATGTGTCTCCTGGAGGCAGGATATGATTAGATTTTGTTTTCTGATCCAATCTGCAACTCTGTGCCTTTTTATTAGTAAGTTCAGTCAATTTACATTTAGCGTGATTATTGAAACATGAGGTTTTCCTATAGCCATTTTATCTTTTGCTTTCTGGTAGCTCGGTGTTTCCATTGCTTCCTTGTCCTTGTGTTTCTGTTTTTCTATTTTGGTTGGGTTTTGTGAGTTTTCTCTCTGATCCCTCTTTTTTTATGTTATATACTTCAGTTTTGAATCTTTGGTGTGTGGTTACCATTACGAATATGTAAAAGATAGTTATATATACAGTAGCTCATTTTCTTCTGCGTGTGCCTTATCTCCTTTCCCCTTTGCGAATCTGAATCTTTTAATTCTCCCCTTTTCTGTTATTATTGTCTCAATTTGAACGTTGCTGAATGTTCATTACTATCTTGCCATAACAAATTTCTTCTTATTGCTTAAACATATAATGCCTTGTTCTTAATAAGGGTTGCGCTACTCTGCTTCTATCTACCTGCTAGTCACTTTACTCATAGTTATGTGTAGATTTTTTTTGTCATTTTTTTTTTGCCTTGGAAAAGGCCTTTTGAGTTGAGTTAATTGAGTGTTCTGTTGACTTCTTGCATTCCAAGCTCCAGCTCATTCCTTAGATTTGGGAAATTTTCATCAACTATTTGTCTGAAAATAATTTCTAATCCCTGCTCCTTTTCCTCACCTTTGATAATGCCCATTATTCTTATGTTTCCTCTCCTGATGGTATCAGCTAGTTCTTGTATTTCTCTTTCATTATTTTTCATTCTTCAGTTTCTCTCTTCTTCCTTCTGATTTATTTCTAGATTTCGATCTTCAATATCACTGATCCTTTCCTCTATTTGGTCAACTCTGTTTCCTAAGCTTGCTATTTCATTCTTCATCTATTTTCCTGTGTTCTTCATCTCCAGAAGTTCTATTTGGTTCTTTTTTTGGGGTTCAATCTCCTTGCTAAAAAACTCATTCTGCTCATCTAGTTGATTTTTAAATTCCTGGAATTATTGATATGAATTATTTTGGACCTCATTGAGTTTTTCAGAAGTACCATCCTGAACTCTCATTTAAGTTGCATACTTCTATGCCTACAAGTCATTTTCTGGAGAGTTTTCTCTTTCTTTCTGAGCTGCCTTGTCACCTTGGTTGTTCATGGTGTTTAATGGAGGATTTCTCCACCTGGGCATTAATGGAAGTTTATTTTGCCTTTTTTTTTTTTTTCTGAAAGAAGATTTATTATGTAAAGGTCTCTCTTTAGCCTGTTGCTAAGAAAGCGTTTTTTTTTTTTTCTTTTGGTTTCGAGTTGGTGTTGTCTAAGCCTCTTGGATCCCTGCTTTATATAAAACCTTAATAATTCCTTTTTTTAAAAAACAAATATTCAATCACGCTCACTATCCTGGGTCTCAGTTCCTGTTAGTGTTAGTGACAGATTCTGTAGCATTTTTTAGATTCCCTTGGGCTCCACAGTGTTTGGTCTTGGAGGATATGAAGGCTGTGGCCTCTTGGTTGGAAGGTGGAGGCTGCGGTTCAGCCTCTTGTTTTGCAACCATGGCTGGTAATAAACAGTTGTTGCTTCTCTGCCATCCCCACTTCTCTGCTCTCTCCAATTCTCTGCTTTCTGTCCTGGTCCCTAGGCACTGCCACTGCATGGACCTCTCACCTCTCTCAGGCAAGGCTGTTCAGGGAACCCGCCACAGCTTCTCCCCTCCCCATCCTGCAGGGAGCTCCAGCTGCAATTGGTAGCTCTTTCCTCCCTAGTCTACTTCCCGACTCCTGTTGTTCTGACCTGTGATAGTGCTTATTTACAGATCCCTAGCTCAGACATGCTTGTGTGCAGGTTGAGTGTTTTTTGGTGTTTTAGATGTTCAGCTTATTGTTATTCAAGGGGACAGATTTGAGGACATCTCTCACTCCACTATACTTATGATGTCCCGTGTTCACTTTGGAAAAATGTGTATTCTGTTTTCTGGGGATGGAAAGTTCTAAAAATATCAGTTAAGTCTATTTGGTCTAGTGAGTTGTTTATCTCTGATATTTCTTTATTGACTTTCTGTCTGGATGATCTATCTTGTGGTATTAATAGTGTATTCAGGTCCCTTAGTACATTTGTGTTTTTTGTTCGTTTCTTCCTTTAGATCCTTTAGTAATTGCTCTCTATATTTGGATACTTCCTGGTTTGATGCATATATATTGATAAGTGTTATGTCTTCTTGAAAAATTGTCTCCTTTATCATTATAAATATTGATCTTTGTTTCCTGTTACTCTTTTTATCTTGAGATCTATTTTGTCTGATGTAAGTACTGCTACACCTACTTTTTTCTGTGTGCCATTTGCTTGAAGTATCATTTTCCTCCCCTTCACTTTAAGCCTATGTTTGTCTTTGGAGCTGAGATGCATCTCCTGCAGACAACATATAGCTGGGTCATGTTTGTTAATCCACCCCGCTGTTCTGTGCCTTTTGATTGGTGAGTTCAGTATGTTTAGGGTGATTATTGATATATGAGAACTTACTGTAACCATTTTGTCTTTTGTTTTCTGGTACTCGGCATTTCCATTGATTTTTTCTCCTTGCGATTCTGTCTATTTTAATTTGGTGGTTTTCTATGATTTCTCACCTCCCCTCATTTAAAACCTTAATAAAACCTTAATAATATCCTGGGACCCAGGATAGTGAGCGTGATTGAATATTTGTCATTTTCTCTTTTTTTATGATTTGTGTCTCAGCTCTGGATTTTTGTTTTGAGGTTACCATTAGGTTTGTGTTACATATTTCATACATACAATGGTCCTTTTTCTTCTAATCGTCTCTTGTCTTCCTTCACTTGTATCCGTTTAGTCCTTTTCCTCCTCCCCATTTATGATTTGTTGTCAAAGATTATCCCTTTTAAGGTTTTTATTCATTATTATATTTCAGTAGTTATGGTTATTTTTAATGTCTTTAAAAATAACTTTAAGCCCCTTTAACTTTTATGTTATGTTGTATCTACATTTCCAAGAAGAGTTGCAATTTCTGACTTTCTTCTGTTGGTTAGTCATCTTAATGAAAGTTAGTCTATTGTTGTCTTTGCATTTTTGATACAGGAGCTCTTTACAATATTTCTGTTAATTTAGGTCTAGTGGTGGTAAATTCTCTCAGCTTTTGTTTGTCTGAGAAAGCCTTTATTTCTCCTTCATATTTAAAGGTCAACTTTGCTGGATATATTATTCTTTGCTGATGAGTCCTCTCTCTCAATAGTTTGAATATTTCCTTCCATGCTCTCCTGTCTGAAATATTTCTACAACAAAATCTGATGAAAATCTAATGGCATTTCCTTTGTAAGTTACAGTCTTTTTTCTCCCTCTGGTTGCCTTGAGAATTCTTTCTTTGTCATTAATTTTTGACAGTTTGAATAAAAAAATGTCTTGGAGAAGGTCTGTTGTTTGCCTTGATATACTTAGTGTTCTGTTAGCTTTCTCTATTCTGATGTCCAGTTCTTTCCATAGGGTTGAGAAGTTTTCATTAATTATTTCTTTGAGTAGGCTATTTCTTCTCTGTCTAGTATATCTATCATCCTTAGGTTACTCATGCTAATGGAGTCAGATAGTTTTCATAGAATTTCTTTCTTTCTTTCTTTCTTTCTTTCTTTCTTTCTTTCTTTCTTTCTTTCTTTCTTTCTTTCTTTCTTTCTTTCTTTCTTTCTTTCTTTCTTTCTCTCTCTCTCTCTCTCTCTCTCTCTTTCTCTCTCTCTCTCTCTCTCTCTTTCCCTTAGTTCTTTCCCTTAGTTCTTTCTCTTCTTCCTCCTGGGTCATTGCTACATTTCTATCTTTGAGATTGCTAATTCTCTCTTTATTTGGTCTGCTCTATTTCCAATACTCTCTAATGCATTCCTCATCTCTTTTATTGAGTTCTGCTGCTCCAGAATTTCTGTTTGGTTCTTTTTAAAAATAGTTTCAATCTTTTTGGTACTCCTTGTTTATTAGTTTTCTTACTGAGCTCATTGAACTGCCTTTCTGAGTTTTCTTATATATCACTAAGTTTCTTCATAACTGCAATCTTGAATTCTCTGCCACTTAAATTATTGTCTTCTGTAACGCCGAGTTTGACTTCTGGAAAATTTTAATTTTCTTTCTGTGCTCCCAAGTTACCTTGGTTGTTCATGGTATTTGATGGATTGTTTCTCTGCCCAGGCTTTTGAGGTAGTGAACTCTTTTCTTGTTTAGATACTGTTTTGCCCTCAACACTTCAGCAGGTTGATAGATAGGATACTTTCTTCTCTTTATGCTGCTTGGAGCATCTCAGGTTTCTTTACAAGGCTTTTCTGGGGTGTGTTGCAGGGAACATAAGTTCATGATCTTGTGGCTCTGCCCCCTGCCACTAATGGCTGTCAGCTCTGCTGTTTTGTTTAAAGCTTCCCAGCCACCTCTACTTGTTTCTTCCACAATGGGCAGGGGAGAAGGGAGATGCTTTTTCCAGGAGAGAAACTGCTTTTGCCCCTCTTACACTCTAGGCCATATTATGAAGACTACTGCCTGACCTCTCCACTACCATTGTTCTCACTTGAGCCACAGTGAGCACCGAGCTACATCTACTGCCATTGTTCCTGTCCTTTCTCCCATCCAGCCTTCTGTACTCATTCCCACGTGCCACCTTCAGACATCATGATGCATGGATCTTTCAGGTGTGTTTGTCTGTTGAGCAGGGGATCCTTTGTTGAGTTACAATTGCCCAATTTGTAGATTTTTGGAAAGAAACAATAGTGTTTCCTCACTCTGTCATAACGCTGACATCCCTTTTTCACTTTTAATGTTTATGCCACTCCTCTGCATAGATTTATAATGCTTCTTAACCAGGTCCCTACTGAGAGACACTTGCATTATTCTTTTCTTTTTTGTTTCTTTGCTTTTTGCTTTTACAATCAATGCTGCAACATGTAGTTTTTAATATAGTAATTTGGTGGGTATACAAGTATTTTTTGGGTCATAGTCTCAAAATGGGGCTGCTGGATGTATGCACTTTTAAATGTATACAGAAATTGTCACATTTTTCTTCCTGAAAACATTACCAGTTTGCAATCCTAGCTGCAATATATTTAAGTACCTGTTTTGGTGTGGTTATTTTTTAGACTATGAAAATACACATTTGGGAGAAACACATTTGGGAGCCATCTGTGTATAGATGATATTAGAAATCCTAGGACTGGATGAAACTAGAGCAGTTACGAAGGCAGTAAGAGCAGAGCAAGCAGCCCAGGTACAGCTCTCCAGCCCTCTGACACTTAGAGCAAAAAGGCCAACAAAGGAAACTGAGAAGGAGCAGCCAATTGGTAAAAAGCTAGAACTGTATACATCACCGAAGCTTGACTGGGGATAGCAGGTAGGAGGAGGGGGAGTATAAATTAACATAATCACTTTGGAGAACAATTTGGCATCATGTAGCATCATGGAGTAAAGACGTGCAGTTATTCCACTCCTACATACATATCCTAGGGGAACTCACACAGTATCCAAGGAGAGATTTCCTAGAATATTCATTTCATCACGTCTGTGATAGAAAGAACCTAAAGGTCAGTGATGAGAAGAGGTAAATTGTAGCATGTTCATACCATGGACACTATCCAGGAATGAAAACTAATTAACTATTTGTAGAAATGTTGGTTCATCTCATATACAATGTTAACTGAAAAAAGCAAGTTATAGAATGATACATTCAGCAAGAAGCAATTTATACAAAGTCTAAAAACATGCTAACCATGAGGATTGGAGAAATAGGAACCCTCATACACTGCTAGTGGGACTGCAAATTGGTACAGCCACTATGGAAAACAATATGGAGGTTCCTAAAAAAAACTAAGAATTGATCTACCATATGATCCAGCAATCCCTCTACTGGATATTTACCCCAAAGACTTGAAAACCCATATCCGAAAATATATGAGTTTCACACCGATGTTCATAGCAGCATTATTCACAGCGGCCAGGACATGGAAGCAACTGAAGTGTCTTATAATAGATGATTAGCTAAAGAAGCTGTGATACATATATACAATGGAATATTACTCAGCCATAAAAAGAGATGATATACTGCCATTTGCAACAATGTGGATAGAATTCGAGATAATCATGCTAAGCGAAATAAGCCAGACAGAAAAGGTTGAAAATCACATGATATCAACAAATGAACAGGATAAACAAACAGAGACTCATGGACATTGACAATGGGCTAGTGGTTACCAGAGAGTAGGGAGTGGGGGAGGAGGGCAGAGGTAGACAGGGTAAAGAGAGTCAAATATAGGGGGGTAGGGGGAGGGTAAAGTGGGTAAGGGGATCAAATATATGGTAGCTGAAGGAATCTGGACTTTGGGTGATAATTACACAATAGAATATATAGATGTCAAATTATAATGTACACCTGAAAATTATATAATTGTATTAACCAATGTTACCCCAATAAACTCAATTAAAAAATAAAAATATGCCAAACAAAGGGTTTAAAATTTTTTTTGTAAAAATATAAAGCACACACCAAATTCAAGACACACACACACACACACACACACACACACACACACAGT
>NW_011889334.1:17901-23067 GCF_000151845.1 Pteropus vampyrus | reverse complement strand
ATTTCTTTTTAAAGAAAGTTCTTTATTAGAATGTTTGCAATACATGTATCTGACAGAGGATTTGTGTCCAGAGTACATAAATAAGTCCTAGGACTGGATAATAAAAGACAAGCAAGCAACAACAGCAATAAAAATGAGTAAAAGACTTAAACAGGCATTTATAAAGGAAGATATGTGAATGGCCAATAGATATATGAAAATAGTCATCAATATATATATATATCAATAGTCATCAAGGGAAAATATAACAGAAAACCACAATGAAAAGCCACTATGCATTAATTAGAATAGCTAAAAGTAAAAAAGATTAATAACTATAATTACGGGCAAGGGTGTGGGGCAAACTCAACCCTCGTCCACTGCCTAGATGAATATAAAACAACCACTTTGGAAATTAGTTTTGTATCTTCTGATTAATAAAGTTAAACAAGTCCTCTGTAACTAGCATTTATAGTCCTAGCTATTTACTCAAGAGAAATAAAGATATATGTCCTTAGATACCATATGCAAGAACGTTCACAGTTGCTTTATTTGTAAAAACTGAAAACCAGGAATATCCCTAAATGTCCACAAATTGTGGCACAATCTGCAATGGAAAATTACTCAACAATAAAAAATGAAGAACTACTGATACATGCAATAACATGGGTGGATCACGTAGATATTAGGTCACATACAAAAATCCAGGCACGAAGAAAGCTCTCTGAAAGTATTTTATGAAGTTTTAAAATAGGCAAAGCTACTCTACTCTATGGTGATAGTCATCAGATCAGTGGTTGTTTGGTAAGGGAGAGGGAGTTGAATGAAAAGGAACCAAGGAAATTTTCTTGGGTGAAGGAAACAGTCTTATAGGGGTGTGATGACATGGCTGTATGTATTTATTAAAACTCATCTATGGATGATTCACTAAAGATCTGTTCATTTCACTATATGCAAATCATACCTCAATTTAAAAATATTTAAAATAAAACACTTTTAATGTTAATAAGAAAAATGAGATAATTGGAGGCAAGATATAGGAAGACATCCACCACAGCGCTGTGAAGGCAAAAACGAAACAACCAAAAATACATCGATAAGGCACTGGTTAAGTATATAAGAATATGGTGGACTTCTCAATCTTTGTAGCTTCTTTATCTTTTTTTAAGAAGGTGATCTTGTATTATTGTGTATCTTTTAAAACATTTATCTATCTCAGTTTGACTGTAGACTCTTTGAAGTTAAGGACCACCCCAAGTTTTAGTAGTCTGAAAGTCAAATATTCTGCCCTGTTATTCCTATAAGCACATGAATCATATCTTTTTAAACTTCAGGGTGGGGATCTCTTTGGACTCCCACCCTACTCCTTTTTAATCTATCGCACACCAACTGTATAGGGCTGGATCCCTCAAGGAGAGAGAGAGCAGACTGCACAAACAGCTTTGCAGGGTGGATTCATAACTGGTGATGTGAACCCACGCTAGGCCAGAAGGAAGAGAAACAGAAAGCTCAAAGCCCTTGATATCTGGCACCTTCACATTTTGTTTAAGAGGAAAGAGTAAAGTACCAAACAACCACAGGATGAGCATTAAGACTGTATGTATCCACGAGCCAACATTTTGTGACTTGTATGATTTCAGAAGAGAGACATCAGTGGGGCCAGAGGAGGCATTAAGGGTTTGGGGGGCCAGAGGGTGGAATTGATGGTGGGGAGTAGCTTGCTTCTTTGTAACATATACCATTTGCCAGGAGCTTTATATTAGTATCTTCTTTAATCTTTACAATGTTCCCCTAAGGAAGAACTTTCCATTTTAGAGCCCTATAAGTAAGAGTCAATGGTTTAAGTAACCGGTCTATAAAATCACCCAGGAGCAAAACTGGATTGATACACAGAACTCCTGCCCTGAGTCTGTTCTGTTTCCATATCCCACCTCAGGACTGTTAAGAAGGGGAAGACTTTTGAATGGGTCAGGAGACCGGGGACAGCACTTTCCAGGGAGAGCTGAATCTGCACTTAAACAGTGGAGAGGCTCCCTTCTCCCCTCCCCTCCACATCCTCCTCAAATAATTAGAATCTCTGCTCTCAACCATCCAGCACCACTTCCTCTCCCTCTCCCTGTAATAACTAGAAGAACAGGAGAGGAAGGAAGAGGAAATTGTCTTTGACCTCCTTGGGCTCTCCTTCTCCTGGGGTCTCTGCCTTCCCACAATGTACCTTTCCCATACCAGCCCATTCACTTCACAACTGATTGCCTATTGCGTATCAAGAACCGTGCTTGCCTCTGGGGATAACAAAATGAGTAAGATAGCCCCAGCTCTCAAGGACTTTACTGTTTAGGTGGGAACAAAGACTCTAGAGCAGATTGTAATAATTTTCTTCTGTGTTAAAATTAAGTATCCTTCTGGCCTCTGGAGGAAGGACAGGGGTAACTCAGGGGAGGGGACTTAGACAGAGCTGACACATAGGGCATGGCGGGTTCCAGAACTCTCTTTATTGGAATTCAAATCTGGACACAGGTAAATAATGTCCTTCTGACTGCATACCTTTCAGTCTTCTGGAGGAATGGGCAAGCTCATTCCAGAACAAGAAAGGCAGATTGGGTGAATAGATTAATCCTCAATGATATTAGCCCAGGACACTTGGGTTCTGCTGGTCACCACTGCCTACCCAGACTTCTAGGTCCAGCCTTCTCCCAAGCCTCTCACAGCCCTTAACTGCATTCCATGGTATCCCCGTAAATATCGTGGCCATAGCCAGCCTGTTAAAAAATGAAGTAACATTGACCCTGGCTGAAATCTCCTTGAAGCAGAGATAAACTTGGCACTTCAGCCTCTTTAAAAGGTTTAATTACAAATCCAGATGGCCTATAAACCTATGAAAGGTTATTTAACTGATTAGTCATAACACCTACAGCTGATAAAGACACAGGGACTGAGGCATTCTTGAGAATAGAAACCCTGGAGACTGGAAAGTGCTTCCATTGTTTGTGAACATAATCTGACAATATTGGGGAAAATACCCACTACTCCTTGACCTAGCAATCCGCGGTGGGGAATATTTCCCATAGAAATAAGAAATGGAGGTTAAGTATATGTAAGGATGTTTATTGTAGCTTTATTTGTGGTGTTGAACAAGCAACAATCCAAATGCCCATCAAGAGTGAAAAGCCTGAATAGACTATGATACATGCATCCTATGGACTATTATGCAGTTACTAAAAAGGAGTTTAACCTAAATGTATGGGGAGATGTTTATGAGTGTCAAAGTATTCTAAATAGTATTATCCTACTTTTGTGAGAGCAAAAGACAAAACCATCAAATCTCTGGATATCTGCTTGTATGGTCCTCAGAGAAATGCGCAGAGGGGTACACAGCAGACAGTTTCGGTGGCTGCCTCCTGATGGTGGAAATAGAGGGCATCTGTGAACTTCGTCTTATAAGTGTTTGGATTGCTCACTTTGAACAAGACTGTACTGCTTTTGTAATTTAAATTTTCTAAGTATCAGAAGCGTCTTGGTGATGGTTGTTGCACAATAATGTGAATGTACTAAATGGTACGCTGAAGAAATAGTTAAAATGGTAAGTTTTATGTCATGTGTATTTTACTACAATTTTTTAAAAAACAAAACCAGAAAAAACTTCTGATGCATCTTCGAACGACGTGACTGAGATGGAAGTTGGGGCTAGTCAGAGGCTAGGAAATTAGACACCAAAGCAGATTTTAAAAAACATAATTAATTGGTGAGGATGGGTCTGAACATAAAACACTCATAATCCCAAGGTTGACGAAGAAAAAACAATTTAAATCAGACTTCCAAAATCGGCCTGGACCAAAACAAAGCACCTCTTTTGCCAGCGGAGGGCAGAATCTCGGCTCTGACTAGATTTGGTCCAATGAGAGTCAAGGAAAAGGGCAAGTCCCGCCTCTCAAGCAGTTACGGCCCAATGGGAGAGGCCCTGGATGCAGGCGGGGAGTTCGGCCCGAGCTGTCGGCCGGGCTGGAGGCCCCGGCCAGAGTCGTGGCCCTACAGCTTCTTACAGGCCTGCTGACCTCTCCCTGCCACCTTCCCACCAATGTCTGACCCGCCAGCCCGCATTGAGAGGCTTGCCCTTCAAGAACATTGAGGCCGGGTGTTTCACCCCACCGCTGGAGGCGTGAAGGTGCTTCTCGTGCCTCTCGCAGGCGCTGTTCATGGTGGGGGGTGACATTGTGTGGGCCCCTCCGCTTCACGCCCAACCTCACCCTCCCCCAAACTAGGGGCTTTATGACCACTTCCTGAAGCCCAGCCAGGGAGGACTGGAGAGGTGGAGGTCGCCAAGTCTGAGAGAAGATAAGGCCGGGTGTGGGGCCTCAAGTTTCCTCTGAGACTGGTTGCCTCTCAGATTACCCGAAATCCTCTACCCTTGAACCTTAAATTTAACCCCTACACTTAGTCTTGCAGCATGGCAGGAAGGAACAGAGAAAAAAAATTATATCAAATTGGTTTTTGCAGCCCCCCACTTGCTGATTAACTACTTCCTGCTTGGTGTGAGGGGATAGAAAGATGAATAAGATCTGATCTTAAAGGGTGTCAGTCTGAAGAAAAAAACTATTAGGCAGATTAGTGTCATAAAATGTCACAGATACTATCAGCGGAATGGGTAGAGTATTGGAGCTTCCCAAAGCAGGGAGTTAATTCTATGTCTGGAGGTGCAGAAAGACTTTGGAGGAGGTGTCTGATGTTCAACAGAATATAAGCAGGGTTTTGGGTAGAAAAACCAGGGCAGAGAAAGGGCATTCCCAGCAGCTGGACAGCTAGAATGGGTTTCTGGGAACAGGTAAATCTGAAAATCTGGCTTGGGTAGGAAAGTACAGGCTGAATCAGAACACTATTCTCTTCCATTTCTTTCTGAGTAATTACTAACATTAAACTACTGAATCTCAGCCATTTCCCTCCATGGTAGATCTTATTTTCCCAGGTTACAGATGAGAGAGGGATGCTTAGAAGTTATGTGATTTCCCTAAATTCACACTGCTGGTATGTTGGTTAGTGAGGGATGTCATGTTTTGTTTGTTTGTTTAAGTCTATCTGATTTTTAAATTCTAGGCAAGTCCCCATTTCCCACAGGAGCCAGGCCAAGGCAGCAGGGAGGGTCTCAGTGAAGAGTCTCAGGCAGGGCAGTAAAATGATCCGACTTGTGTTTAG
>NW_011889334.1:10516-16951 GCF_000151845.1 Pteropus vampyrus | reverse complement strand
GCAGGCTGATAGGCCATTCTGACATCAGGGAGGTCAGATTGTCGATGGTTAAGACTGGAGGGAGGAAGACTAGCTGGAAAGACTCTGGCTACAATCCAAGCAAGCCTTGCTATGGGTTGGTTTGGTGAGGATAGAGAGGAATGTTCAGATTGGAGAAATAGGAAGTAAAAAATGGGCAGGCTTGCAAATTGTTCGACCCTGGAAGGTGCTGCGGGAGGCTGCATCTAGCATAAGCACCCACATAAACCACGCTTGCTGATTTTTTGGGAATAGCCAGTTCTGCCGCCTATGACAAGAAAACAAGTGGTAGGGGTAGAACTCACAAGAAGCGTTATGCATAGATAAGTAAATTAGTAATCTGTGTGACACGTTAAATATTGGTAAGTAGAACATGTTGTGAAATGAGGTAGAAACGGAGGGATGGAACAAGTAGACTCTAAATACTATGATACCCTAAACACATGAGACATCTGAGGCAGTCAGTGTTCCAGAGGCTTCAATGTGACAGGAGAGATGCACACTGCATAAACCAGAATTCAGGCCATCATCCTCCCACGCAACTTGTACCCGATTCTAAATGTGTTAGCCTACTCCATCGCTTTCTCCTTGCTCCTCGCTGTGTGTTTTACATTCATTGAGTCAGTCATGAGATTCGAGCGTCTTAATTTGGTGTGGGACTCTTTTTGTTCCTTGACCTCTGGTGTACTGGGTTCTGTACCAGGAGGCAGGTTACTGTGGCATCAAGGTAATTTCCTACACTACAACCCAGTTCTGACTTGAGTAAGCATGTAGTGGATGGTGATGCCACCTACCAAGAATGTAGGACGAGGGCCAGGTTGTTGCATGGTGGGGGCTAAGAGGACATGCTCAGTTTGGACGTATGGAGTTTGAGGTG
The DNA here is from genome assembly GCF_000151845.1 of Pteropus vampyrus. NCBI lineage: Eukaryota > Metazoa > Chordata > Mammalia > Chiroptera > Pteropodidae > Pteropus > Pteropus vampyrus. Next base: position 16,056 of record NW_011889334.1, on the reverse strand, counting down.
ATGTAGGGCATTAGGTCAAGATGGCCAACAGCTGGTGGGATGCAATGGCGTGAAGTGCAGGGATTTAGATACTGCAAGTTGCTCTTATTTAAAACAATGAGCCTGGATGAGATCCAGCAGGGAAATAAGAGTTTCCCTTTCCATTGTTCACTCCTCATTCCTCTCACCCACTCTTTCAGTGCCCTAAAAATAGTCATACTGCCTCACCTTCTCACAGGAGCCTCGTGGGACCATCTCCTGGTGTCGACGCCTGTTAGAGATAAACCTTTGCCACCTTTTCTTTTTTCCTCAGTAGCCTGTTCTCTGTGCTGTGACTTTATTGCTCCTTTCCGGCCCAGCCCTGGGCAAGCCCCTTATGAATTCTCGGGCCGCTCGAATGACCAGCCTTTCTTAGGTGCTACAAAGATGGCAGGTAAGCAGAGTCCCAGACATCCTGGTCCCAGGCCAGGGGCCCAGGGCCTTGGGAGAAGCTGATCCTCAGACTGAAGGCCAGAGCCCAGCATCTATTCATTGTCTCAAGGAGCATCATGGAGCAGAACAACCAGAGCCAAGGTGATGCAGGCCAGGGGCGGGAGGGGCTCATCACAGTCCTAAAGATAAGGAGCTGTGCACTCATTATTGTTCAGTGAATATTCATTAAGCTCAGTGCCGGCCACTATGGGGGCATTCTAGACACGGCACCTCCACTAAGGTTCTGACATTATCTCCTCCTTCTGTGGGGTGGGGGGGACTTCACCCCGGACTCCAAACCCTATTGTGTACCCAGTGGTGCCGAAAAGACTGGGTATTGGGTGTTAGATATTGGAAAGGGTAGGACATAAGTATAAGACTCCCACTCTTCCCCAGGCAGGGAGTAGGGCTAGACAGTGCCTGCTGTCTCTAGGCTCCCAAGCCTTCTCTTTAGGTGGAAAAAATCATATCCAACTTCTTCAAATCCAGGGCCTGGGAAATAACTGACCTTCTTTTAGACACAGCCATCTCTTCACTCCCACCAGTAGTTATAGGAATCCTGGAAACCTGGTCAGGATCCCAAGCAAAGTATATTTCTAACCTACAATTGTTGTTGGTTTTTTTTCCCCCCATTTAGCAAACATCTGAGAGTCTAGAAGTGCTGTTCATTGTGCTATTACCAATATTAAACATTGCAAAAGCAAATGAAGTTTTGAATTCTTACTGGCAGGTTTTACATTAACACTGGCATGCATTATCTCATTTTGATCTTTACTTGCGAGGTAAGGAATATTATTATCTTCCATTCCCAGATGAGGAAAGTGAGGCTTAGAGAGGTTCAGGTACATTTGCCATGGGCGATGTAGCCAGTAGTGGCCTTTGCATCTGGGTTTTAATCATGATGCTGTGCTGGGCACAGGGCATAGGTCCTTGCATGCAGGAGGACTCAATGTGGTGGGGTGTGGAGCAATGCTGACCCAATGTGCTCAGTATGGTAACTGCAGCGTGAGCGATGCATGCTGGGAACACAGGAGGGTGCCACTTGGGACAGGGGATAGAGGCTGGGGTGCAGCAGGACTCTGCTGGGGATGTGGATGGCAGAGAAGGTATGTTTTAGGGAATGAGTGAAGTTTTTTCAGTCGGAGAAGGAAATTTCAGGCATTTTGTGAAGTGGTGGGAGTGGAGCTGGAGAAAGCCGCTGTTTTGCTTTCCTGTGACTTTGGTGTTCTGGGCTTTGGCCTTTCAGAGTCACACAGCCTCTCAACCATGGAGGTCTGTGAGTCGCTGGGGAGCAGAGCAGCCAGGGGTACTGGCAATACAACTATGATGGCCAGGACTTCCTTCTCAGCATAATTGAGTCAACTCCAGTAAAAATGATCCAGACAAAAAAGCAAAACTGCAGATGAGGAGGGAAAGGAGCAATCCTTCCTGACCAAGAGCTACATCTACCCTCTCCAGAAATATCTAAAAGCATAGGAGTGATAGGTGCAGACAGATCAGTGTGGAGAAGTTCGAGGGGCTGAGGGCACCGCGGGGAGGGGTGGGAGAGCAGGCCTCTCAGCCAGCCTCAGAAACCGCATCACATAATCTGTGTTGTGTGTGAGCACAGTGCTGTTGCTGACCAGCCTGGTCATTCTGTTTGCCTTCTCTCACGGATATTTGGTCAGCCCTTCTCCACTTGATATTTGAGTTCTGACCCAGGGGTTAGTACCCCAGGGCACTCAGGGTGGGGTGTGACCAATAGTCACTGTGGAATGCAGTGTAAATAGTGCCTGGGTGGCAGCCAGCCTGTGTGGAGGATCATGGCAGTTTGGCAAGACCAGAGGTGGTAAACTGGTCTAGAAAGTCTTTAGGTCTCCTTTGCCATCACTCCTCCCCATCCCAGTAGCCTCTCAGTGCATGTGACTCTACAAAGCCCCTGGAGGGGAGCCCATCTCAACACAGGGGGCCCTCTAATTCTGTCCTCCACAGGCCAGCTCACCTAGTTGAGGAATGCACCTCCCTTGAACCCTAGTCCCTGAGACTTCAAGCCGCTTGACGCCAGGGGGAGGAGACTGCTTAGAGCCAGCAGTCCACAGAGATGTCCTTTGACATGAGCAGACGCTCTCTCATCTGGTGGAACCCCAGGCCAATGCTGGGTCTCTGTAAGACCTCAGATGAGCAGCCAGAGTGGCCCAAGGAAAGGCGGGGGGAGGGGGATGTCTGGCCGGGCTGTCAGTGGCCCACGTGCCCTCACCTCATTCTAAGCACCCCCTCACCACGAGCCTCCTCATTCTAAGCACCCCCTGTCTGGATCTACTGTGGGCTCCTGGCTTCTGCAGTGGTCATTGTGGGACTTACAGGCACCTTCTTCTGGAAGAAATGGAAGAAAGGCGGGACAGTGGGTATGCTCAGAATTTTAGAGCTGGAAGTGACCTTAAGGATCATCTGGTGTCCCTCTCTCTAGGAGGCTGAGGCCCCAGAGTGGAGGTTTAGAGAGCAACAGAGGGAATGTGAAAGAGGAGGGAGCGTTAGCATTTCTATTCCTCTCTAGCTTTGTCCTGGGTCGTCTCCTTCCTCCCCACCACCCCCCCCCCACACACACACAGAGGCACACGCATGTGCACACTCCCATACACCTGTTTTCTTGAGAAGTTTGATCATCTGGAGTGCTGAGTTTCATGTAGTCCCTAATGCATTTCTCATCTCATTCATTGAGTTCTGTAGCTGTAGAATATCTGTTTGGGTTTTTAAAATAGTTTCAATCATTTTGGCAAAGCACTCCCTTTATTCATTAATATTCTTCCTTAGCTCATTGAATTTTTAGTTCTCTTGTATCTCATTGAGCATTTAAAACAAAATAATAATTGCTATCTTAAGTTCTCTGTCATTTAAGTCACAGCCTTTCATGACTTTGAGTTGAATTTCTGGAGACTTTTCATTTTCTTTCTGTGTTCCCATGCTACCTTGGTTGTTATGGTATTTGATGGATTGTTTGTCCGCCTGCATGTTTGAGGTAATGAGCTCTTATTTAGGAGCAGGTTGATAGGTAGGGTAGTTTCATTTCCTTTCCCCTAGATGGTGCTATAGTGCAAGTTTTTATTTTCTCTTACCTGCACTATTCACACCTCTGGGATTGGGGTGAAGCGGTGTCACCTAGGTTAAGGAAAATGCTGTATACCCACTGAGATGGTAGGTGTCTTCTTTGTGACCAGTAGCCTTAGCTACAGGGCCCTGTCACTGGTGGGGGGAATGTGGCATGTGGTGGAGGACTGGTTTTATGAGCTCCCAGCACTGCCTTCTTATTACTAATCATTGCTGGCTTTGCTTTGTTTTTGGAGGTGTTTTCAGTGCTTCTGCTGAGTTCTGCCAGGATGGGTGGGGCAAGGGTTAAGTTCATAATTTCCTGGCCCCACTGTACTGTTTAAGATGTCTCAGTTTTCTCTACCTGGCTCTGCCAGGATGGGTAGGGCAAGGGAGGTAAATTCACTCTCTGGCAGTTCTGCCCCCTTCCAGTAACAGCAATGCTGTGCTCTTTAGGCATCCCAGCCACCTCTACCCAGGTCTTCCATGATCAGGAGTGAGGAAGAGACGTGACTTTTATCGAGGGACCATTGCTTCTGCCCCTCGTGAAATCCAGACCATGGTGCGAGGACCGCAGCCCCAGTTTTCCACTGCTACAGTGCTCGCTGGAGCTGTGGTGGGTGCTGAACTGCATCTGCGGCAACTGTCCCTGTCCTCCCCCTCCCACCTCCCCTGCTTATTCCAGTCTGCCCACCTTCAAATATCCTGATGTATGGATCTTTCTGGCATGTTTATGTGTTATGCAGGAGATCCTTTGTTGAGGTCTAGTTGTCTGAATTGTTATAAATTTAAGGGGAGAAATAATGGAGTCTTCTCACCACACCATGGTGCTGGAGCACTTTTTTCTGTTTGCATTTCTAAAGAGAAGTTTCTGCACATGCAGGGGTCTTCAGGGGAAAAGCTACAGATAACTTTAGGAATACTAGGACCCGTGCCAAGTGGCTGATTGATCCACCCATCAGCCATCCACAGTTGAGGGAAGGGGCTAGTTCTTACCTTGGTCCTTCATCTGCATCCCATGTATCAAAAACAGGAATAAAGAATGGTAACAACTACATTCCTATCGATAAATACCTTAAATGGAAAAGAATTAAGTGCTCCCACCAAAAGATGGGTAAAAGGATAAGAAAACAAGACCCCTACATATGAAAAGGAAGAGAATAGAAAACGATATTGCTTTGATGAATCTAGAAGGTATTTAAGTCAGACTGAGAAAGATAAACACTATATGATTTCATTTACATGCAGAATTTAAGGAATAAAAAGAACAAACTAATCAAAAACAGACTCACAAATATAGTGGACAATTTGGTGATGGACAGAGGGGAGGAGGGTTTGGGGAGCTGGGGCAATGAGGTGAAGGGTTAAAGAAGTGCAAATTAGTGGCTGATGGATGGTCACAGGATGGGGAGCATGGCATAGTGAATGCAATTAGCATTAATACATTGGCTAAGTGGAGGGTCAGGGGAGGGAGGGAGCAATTGGGGGGATCATTTTACTAACTATATAGATGTCTAACCAATGTACTGTATACTTGAAACTAATGAAAAATTTTTTTTAAAAAGATACATAAGTAGAGTGGTTATATCCTTTTAGGAAGCAGTATACAGCTGGTAAAAAAAAGTGTTTAAGAAGAGTTTGTAATATCACATGGTATGTCTCATTGATAATTACATAGTTTTCAAAAGCAAGATTTGAAATAACTTATCGTGCGTGACTACAGCTGCGTAGTCCTTTGTGGACATGCGCGTACGCAGAAAACAACTTGTAGAACTCAGGGCGGCTGCCAAGCACAGCTACAGGGGCCTGTGATGGTAACGTGATGTCTATGAAGAGCTGCTAGTGAAAGGGCTCACAGTGATCCTCCAAGTGGACATAGTAGGTGGTTTCCCATCTTCCCACTTCTAAAAACTTTTTATATTGTCTATAATTAAACACGTTTTACTTCTCAACAGGATAAAATACCTATCATGAAGTTTTAAAACATCTGAAATAAAATTTTAATGAACAGAAGTCCAAATCTTTTT
>NW_011889334.1:6684-10141 GCF_000151845.1 Pteropus vampyrus | reverse complement strand
TGAGCTCTTACTTAGGAGCAGGTTGATAGGTAGGGTAGTTTCATTTCCTTTCCCCTAGATGGTGCTATAGTGCAAGTTTTTATTTTCTCTTACCTGCACTATTCACACCTCTGGGATTGGGGTGAAGCGGTGTCACCTAGGTTAAGGAAAATGCTGTATACCCACTGAGATGGTAGGTGTCTTCTTTGTGACCACTATATGATTTCCTACATATGAAAAGGAAGAGAATAGAAAACGATATTGCTTTGATGAATCTAGAAGGTATTTAAGTCAGAATGAGAAAGATAAACACTATATGATTTCATTTATATGCAGAATTTAAGGAATAAAAAGAACAAACTAATCAAAAACAGACTCACAAATATAGTGGACAATTTGGTGATGGACAGAGAGGAGGAGGGTTTGGGGAGCTGGGGCAATGAGGTGAAGGGTTAAAGAAGTGCAAATTAGTGACTGATGGATGGTCACAGGATGGGGAGCATGGCATAGCGAATGCAATTAGCATTAATACATTGGCTAAGTGGAGGGTCAGGGGAGGGAGGGAGCAATTGGGGGGGTCATTTTACTAACTATATAGATGTCTAACCAATGTACTGTATACTTGAAACTAATGAAAAAAATTTTTAAAAAAGATACATAAGTAGAGTGGTTATATCCTTTTAGGAAGCAGTATACAGCTGGTAAAAAAAAGTGTTTAAGAAGAGTTTGTAATATCACATGGTATGTCTCATTGATAATTACATAGTTTTCAAAAGCAAGATTTGAAATAACTTATCGTGCGTGACTACAGCTGCGTAGTCCTTTGTGGACATGCGGGTACGCAGAAAACAACTTGTAGAACTCAGGGCGGCTGCCAAGCACAGCTACAGGGGCCTGTGATGGTAAGGTGACGTCTGTGAAGAGCTGCTAGTCAAAGGGCTCACAGTGATCCTCCAAGTGGACATAGTAGGTGGTTTCCCATCTTCCCACTTCTAAAAACTTTTTATATTGTCTATAACTAAACACGTTTTACTTCTCAACAGGATAAAATACCTATCATGAAGTTTTAAAACATCTGAAATAAAATTTTAATGAACAGAAGTCCAAATCTTTTTCCCCAACTGAGCTTCAAGCAAAGTCTCTCCTTTGGACTTCACAACTCAGAAATCTCTACCAATGGCTCCTCTGGAGGGAAGAAGTGAAATCTTCATCCACAATCCTTGGATTCTAGGGGTGAGCTGAGCAATAAAGGCAGTACTAGGAATACCATCAATTTATAGATTACTGGTTGCCATGTAATTTTATTCCCACCACAATGAGAGAGTGGGATGGATTTTTTTTTTTTTTTCATTTTCTCAGCTTAGGAATCTGAGACTCTAAGATTCCAAATGCCTGGGCTGGATTCTCCAAAAATGTTGGCCTTGAGGCTTAAAGGACACTTTACCTGGTAAGTTCATCTGGGCATGAGCCACTCCAACAAAGGGTCCACAACACAGGGAAGAGCTACGCCAGGGCCAGACCCCAAGGACATTTCCACTCACGGACGGTCCACAAAATGGTTTGACCAGTGCCCTCTCCAGTCTCTGTCCCTGACCTGTCCCAAGAGAACTCAATCACCTGTTCTGACCAGGAGGCTCGAATATGCAGAGATAAGATGTAATGGAGAGAGTGGAAAAGGTGAGAGGGAAGAGGGACAGTGAGAGAAAGGAAGAGAGAAAAAGAAAAGGGGAGAAAAAAAGCTAAGAGGGAAATAAATTTTAAAAGATGTAATATTACGTCTAACCTTTCTCAGTTATTTATTGACATTTCACCATAGCTGTTTGATATTTCTCTGAATACATAGACATCTATTACAGTTACCACCAGACCATTTGAGAGTAAATAGCAACATCAAGACCCTTTACCTCCAGATGTGGCAAGATGTATCTCTTAGCAACAAGAACAGTGTTTTGTTTATTAACAAAGCACACATTTCAAAGAGAATGATATGTTTAAAGCCAACTTTGTTGGGACCCACATTACATACAGTAAGATGCATCTATTTGAAATGCACAGCTGGTTGAGCTTTGGCAATTGTACACACCCTTGTCACCATTACCACTGTGAAGATGGAGAACATTCCAACGTCTCCAGAGATAAGTCATGTCATAAAATGCTATACATCCATTAGAAAGAGTAACATAGAGTTTAATGTATTGCTCTGAAAAGATGTGCCCAGTACATATTCAAGCTTTTTTAAAGGTTAAGAACGTGCTGAATTATGCCACTTATACCACTTACAAAATAAATGTTTTAAATAAAGGAAAACCTGGAGATTTCTCACCAAAGTTTTGATGATAGTATCACCAGGGAATGGGATAACCCTGGTGACTTTCACTTTCTCTGAAATGTTGGAATTTTATCTTTTAGTATAAATTTGGATTTATATGAGGGTCTGGGAAAGAATATTTCAGTTTTAAATGTTATGAAACTAAGCCTCAAATTTAATGAATTACAGATTTTTAAAAACCAAAATTTTAATTAAATCCAACACCAGAAATTGTCTTTTAAGATAATCCTTCCCATTTCGATAGTATGGAATCTTTCTTAAAGTGCTTCTGAAAGGGATGTTTTAGTGGAGTAGACAGATATGTAACAAACACTCAATGTGCAGGTTATAATAAAAAGAAATGCAAGACTGAATGCAGGCACGGGGAACCCTGTCACATCTATACTCACATCAAATTGGAAACCCAAGGTGCCATAGCGTCCTGGGGTCCTAAACAAAGTCTGGGCAAATCTTGCTTCTTGAGTATTCATTAATGCTTTTGCAAAAGGTCAAAGGCTTTTGAGACTGACTTTCTGATCTAAAGAAGTTTCAAGAATGTTTGGTGCCTGGCTCCCTTCTCCAGGACACTGGTGATGAGATCAGACTGGGAGGAGACTGAATACTTATCCTTTGAAAAGTAGGTATCTCACTCCTACTGATTTACCAAATTTATCCTGACAGAAAACAGAACAACAGGCCAAATTCTGCAGTGACTTTTCTGGCCAATGCGAGGCCCTGCACTCTGCCCATTCCTCCCGTGCTTCAGAACTCTGGACAGCGAGGCTCTAAGCCATCAGGCCAGGCCCCTCTCCTCCTGGACTCCCTTCACCTCTGTCCAGCCCCACCCTGTCTTGTCTCTGCTTCCTCATCCTCTCCCCCTCCCTAGACCCACTCTGAATATCTCTCACCTTCTTCAAAGGTTTCTCCTCCTCAGTACAAACTCTTCCACACTGTAGGAAAACAAACAAATGCCAGCCGGAAACCGTGCAGGACACCTGTGACTCCCACCCTGTACATTAGTCCTGACCTCCACCCACTCCCACACCCCCGTGTAAATGGAGAGTCAAGGTCCTAACCTGGCATCTAGGAACCTCCCACCTTGGCACTGCATGCAAGAGTTGGTATTATCTGCACATGTGCTTTCATTTCAGGAGATGCAACAGTGATATT
>NW_011889334.1:3691-5782 GCF_000151845.1 Pteropus vampyrus | reverse complement strand
TCCCTGCTGACTCTCACGCCCTTTACTCACGTAACAGACCAAGTCATCTTTTAAATGTGACTTAGGACATACCCTCAGCACCACATCCCACCTGACACTCCAGTGTCTCCCTTCTTAGGCAGCATGAACTCCCAGGCCCTCACCAGCCCCTTCCAGCTCCCCATGGCAGGGCCCCTCTGACCGCCCTGGCCTCACCCCACCTCTCTCGGCCTGGCTCACTGTCTCTACTGACATCTGCCCCTGGACACTGCCCAGTCCTGTCTTAGGGCAACTGCCCCTGCTGAGACTCCCCACGTGCACCTCCCCGCCCCACCCCCCGCCCCCGGGACCCACATGGCTACTCCTCACACCACTCAGGTCTCTGCTCAAGTGTCCAGGAGTCAAGTCCTCAGAAACGTCATGTCTAACAGCGTTTGCTCTGCCCCCCACCCCCACCATCTTCCAGCCCAGGCATATTTTTCTCCATAGCAACTATCACTGATATCAAATAAAAATAATTTTTTATTTGTTGTCTGTCTCATTGAAATATATATTCTTTAAAGCAGGGAACTTGTCTAGTTGTTCCCACTTGTATCCCCCACATCTAAACAGCTCCAGTACAGAGTAGGGGCTCAATAAATACAGGTCAAATGAACGTAAGTCAGTATAGTGGTTTTGAGAGCAATTTGATAACATGTATGACAAGCCTTAAAAATGTTTATGCCCTTTGACTCAGTTCTACTCAAGAAATCTGTCATTTTAAAACTAAACATAGAAGGACATTTAGGTATAAGGATATTAACGAGACATTATTCATAATGATAAAAAAGATACAGAAGTACTGAGAGAAAAAAGGCATAGATGATAGAGGCTCTGTTCATCATTCTGGCAACCAAATCAAAGTTGTGACGGAAACAAGGAGCAGTGGCAAGGCAAAGTCACCTGGGATTTAGATGAATAAGCCATACAACTGTGGAGAAATCCAAGGAAGCACCCTGCAACAACAGAATGTAGGACGGGGCGAGGATGCAGGGCTGCCCGCTCTTAAGCGGCTGAGATGGAGGCTGTGGCAGTGGCAGAGGCAGACGATTCTTAAAGGGGCCGCGTCCGCGAGTGGATTTTCGCAGTGAGGGACCTGCTTGCTCTGAACACCAGGGCCGATTCAGCTGAGCGCAGGGGGCACCAGGGACTTACAGGGAGACATTGTCGGAGTGAGGGCTGAGGTGAGACTCGCTTTGTACAGAAGTGCTGGCGATATCCATTGTTCCCTGTTGAGCCCTCCCCGCTACCAGAGCGCTGGACACAGCACTGCCATAGCCCTGACCAGCCGTCATCAAACTGGATAACAGAGGTTGCTCCGCCCAGAAAATTCCCTGAAACCCCACCTCCTCCAACTCAAAGCCTCTCTCAAGCCACATCCAGGTATATCCTCAGCGAGTCAAGTGCTCCTTGCTGAGCAGCACCTGGACTCACACTGGTGGCAGCTGGCCTCAGTTTCTGGTGTGGCCTTTTGAAGGCAACTCTAAGCACAGCATCTGTGGATTGCTTGCTGAATCTTAACAGGTGGCCCTGGAGAGTAGGGGCTTGGGCTAAATTTGGCCTGCAGCTGAACCCCTCTCAGTACTGTGCCATTGGACAGTACCTAATTCACAAATCCACACTATTAAGACCAGGAGACTTAGGAGCTTTGCTTAGTACATAGAAACAGACATAGAAAGGCAGCCAAAATGGGAAGGCAAAGAAGCAGAAACCATATGAGAGAACAGAACAGAGATCCAGAAATAATGGAGTCAGGTCATCTAACAGATGTCGTATTCAAAACACTAGTTATAAAGATGCTCAATGAACTGTTGGGAAGTGTAGAGAACTCCAACAAAGAGATAAAAACAGAAATGGAAATTATAAAAGAGAACCAGTCTGAAAAGGAGAACACATTATCTGAGATGAGAGGTATATTAAATGGAATAAACAAAGAAATAAACAAAGTGAATAAAGAAGAGGATCATATGCCCTATCTAGACGATGAGAAAGCCAATCAGGACACCCAATCAGAATGGCAAGAAAAAAGATGCCAAGACTATAAACATAATTTAAGGAGCATATGGGACACTA
>NW_011889334.1:1432-3641 GCF_000151845.1 Pteropus vampyrus | reverse complement strand
GCATCTGTGGATTGCTTGCTGAATCTTAACAGGTGGCCCTGGAGAGTAGGGGCTTGGGCTAAATTTGGCCTGCAGCTGAACCCCTCTCAGTACTGTGCCATTGGACAGTACCTAATTCACAAATCCACACTATTAAGACCAGGAGACTTAGGAGCTTTGCTTAGTACATAGAAACAGACATAGAAAGGCAGCCAAAATGGGAAGGCAAAGAAGCAGAAACCATATGAGAGAACAGAACAGAGATCCAGAAATAATGGAGTCAGGTCATCTAACAGATGTCGTATTCAAAACACTAGTTATAAAGATGCTCAATGAACTGTTGGGAAGTGTAGAGAACTCCAACAAAGAGATAAAAACAGAAATGGAAATTATAAAAGAGAACCAGTCTGAAAAGGAGAACACATTATCTGAGATGAGAGGTATATTAAATGGAATAAACAAAGAAATAAACAAAGTGAATAAAGAAGAGGATCATATGCCCTATCTAGACGATGAGAAAGCCAATCAGGACACCCAATCAGAATGGCAAGAAAAAAGATGCCAAGACTATAAACATAATTTAAGGAGCATATGGGACACTTTTAAGGCTCCAAATATTTGTCCTATTGGCGTAACTGAAGAAAATCAAGATGTTGAACATCTACTTGAAGAAATAATGATGGAAAACTTCCCTAACCTGGAGAAGCACAGGCAATTCCAAAAATCAGGGATCCAAAGAGGCCCACACCAAGACACATCATAATTAAAATGTCAAAGTTTAAATACAAAGAAAGCATATTAAAAGCAGCAAGAGAAAAACAAATAATTCCATATAAGGGAACACCCATATGACTGGCAGCTTATTTCTCAAAAAACAAACAAACAAACAAAAAAACTATGCAGGACAGAAGGGCTTGGCAAAAAATATTCGACAGAATGAAGACCCAGAAAAGCTATTATTTAGAGTTGAAGGACAGATAAAGAGCTTCTCAGACGAAAATGAACTAAAGGAATTTATCATCACCAAGCCAGAATTACAGAAAATGTTGGAGGGACTTCTTTAAGAAGAGTGCCATCAGATGTGCTCTTACTGTGTCATTTCAGTGAATTCACTCCAGTCACTGATGGAGCTCACACCCAGTCTAAAGTAGGTCCTCCGTGAACGTGGCAGAATCTTGGGGGGTGATCCTGGATCATTAACGGTGGCTTCTCATTCAGGCCCATGATCCTGGATCCTTAATGGTGGCTTCTCATTCAGGCCCGCGGTGCCCGTCGCAATCAGGACGGACCGGCGAGGCCTTAGAAGTTTTCTGATCTTAGAATCCAGTGGCGGCCCGTTGGGGGCGGGGCTGGAAAAAGCACTTCCCTGCTCACGGGCCTCAATTGGATGCTGTTTAAAATGAATCGGAATGCAGATCGCCCTCCAGACCCCAGGAACCGGATTTTCCCAACTGGCAGGTGCAAACGCCTGCAGTTTAAGAAACAGAACCGGACGTGCAACGGGCTCCGCTCCCAACCTACGCATAAGCGCCTTCGTTCTGCTTTTAGGTCAATGAACACCTTTTATTTCCTTTAGGCCAGTCTAGGGGGATGGGTGATCTTCGGTGGTCCCCTTAAACTCTGATCCTGGCCAGACAGTGAAGCCCGCCTAGGATTGTGTCAGCCTCGTGCTAGGTGGTCTCAGTTTTGGGGGGGGACTCAAAATGGCGCCTGCAGTGTGCAGGCGCCCCTATGTTGATAAGTCCGGGAGTCCAAAGGCGGGAGTGGAGGGGACAGAATAGTTCATGGGGTGGAGGGAAACACTGGATGAAAGAGAACCTGGGAGGCTGGTGGGGGAGAGGCTGCCAGGCCTAGGTCTTGGGGCGCAACCCGAATCCGGAGCCCTAGACCATCAGTGTCTCTTCCAACCCCAGAAAGGGTAATATTGGCTTCATCTCTCCTTGCAACCATCTGTAAATGCTATGGAACATGTTGTTGTTGTTGTTGTTGTTGTTGTTGTTGTTGTTGTTATTATTATTAAAATATTAAAAGTCTTTTTTTCCCCCACTGGGGAAGTGAGCTGAGTGAGAGAGTTTGCTGGAGCTGCCATTCCTAGGAAGTCCTGGAAGGAGGCTTGACCTCACAGAGGAAAGGGCTTGAGACCGACTGTCAGGAGAGCTGGGTTCCATCTCCCTCTCCACATCCTCACTGCCCTGGGACCTTTAGCAATGAAAAGAATCTCTCTGAGAAT
>NW_011889334.1:0-1382 GCF_000151845.1 Pteropus vampyrus | reverse complement strand
GCGAGGCCTTAGAAGTTTTCTGATCTTAGAATCCAGTGGCGGCCCGTTGGGGGCGGGGCTGGAAAAAGCACTTCCCTGCTCACGGGCCTCAATTGGATGCTGTTTAAAATGAGTCGGAATGCAGATCGCCCTCCAGACCCCAGGAACCGGATTTTCTCAACCGGTAGGTGCAAACGCCTGCAGTTTAAGAACCAGAATCGGACGTGCAACGGACTCCGCTCCCAACCTACGCATAAGCACCTTCGTTCTGCTTTTAGGTCAATGAACACCTTTTATTTCCTTTAGGCCAGTCTAGGGGGATGGGTGATCTTCGGTGGTCCCCTTAAACTCTGACGCCGGCCGACAGTGAAGCCTGCCTAGGATTGTATCAGCCTCGTGCTAGGTGGTCTCAGTTTTTGGGGGGGGGACTCAAAAGTGGCGCCTGCAGTGTGCAGGCGCCCTTGTGTTGATAAGTCCGGGAGTCCAAAGGCAGGAGTGGAGGGGACAGAATAGTTCATGGGGCAGAGCAGATGGAGCTGGAGCAGTGTGGGGTGGAGGGAAACACTGGATGAAAGAGAACCTGGGAGGCTGGTGGGGGAGAGGCTGCCAGGCCTAGGTCTTGGGGCACAACCCAAATCCGGAGCCCTAGACCATCAGTGTCCCTTCCAACCCCAGAAAGGGTAATATTGGCTTCATCTCTCCTTGCAACCATTTATAAATGCTATCGAACATGTTGTTGTTGTTGTTGTTGTTGTTGTTGTTGTTGTTGTTATTGTTATCATTATTATTAAAATATTAAAAGTCTTTTTTCCCCCCACTGGGGAAGTGAGCTGCGTGAGAGAGTTTGCTGGAGCTGCCATACCTAGGAAATCCTGGAAGGAGGCTTGACCTCACAGAGGAAAGGGCTTGGGACCGGCTGTCAGGAGAGCTGGGTTCCATCTCCCTCTCCACATCCTCACTGCCCTGAGACCTTTAGCAATGAAAAGAATCTCTTTGAGAATGGAACGGGACCCCATCCCTGACATGCTAAAAAATTTATGATGGTCAAAGTAATTAATTTATAGAAATGGATGCGAAATCTAAGAAATAGTTAAAATGTGATATGTGACTTTTCCATCCATAGAAAAAGTGTAGGATAGGGGTCTTAGTGAAATAGTGAGTAATGATGGGAGTTCAACTTTTTCTTATTTTGTTAAATAGATCATGGTTTATTCTTATTTAAAAATAACTCCATCCAAAATGGTGAGTGTTAGACCCATACTCCCTGTTAAAGGAGAAAAGTGCAGAATAACATGTACGTTATGGTCCCATTTATGCAACAAAACAAGGTGCCTTTGCACATGTCTGCTGACTCTATCATTTACTACATATCTATGTGTCTATCTATGTATTATCTATTATCT
>NW_011889333.1:503701-512440 GCF_000151845.1 Pteropus vampyrus | reverse complement strand
CCTATTCCTTCTGTGATTGCATTCACTCAGGATTCATTGGAGTTCTTTTCAAGTTCTTTGCTAATACTGATTTTTTTCAATATACAAAAAGTTTTCATTTCTCTGAACACTAGAGAATTTCAAGAATCATTCAAAGTCCAGTGTCAAGTGAGTTAGGTTCAAAGCTCACAGCCTTGACAACTCTACATTCAGCAAAGAGCTGTCTCCTAGTCCATGATGACTTCATAAAATTACAATATCCACAGCACGAGCTAGAACCAGATTGAGTCAACATGATGTATATGGCCTTAGAATCAAAGGCTAATGAATTTATTTAACATAGCCCAGAATATTTATAAGATAACTTAAGCAAATACATTCACACTTACCATCTGCTCCTGATCAATTTTCCAGTAGTAAAGAAAAATGCTTCGAATCACAATAATAAGACTTCTTTTCTGTCCTGTTTTAGAATTTAGCTTGAGGGGCCTTAAAATGAGCATCTTTAAAAATATATGCACAGCAAGAAGTAAAATGTCCATGTATGATAAAAGTACAAAAAATATGTTGATAATTGTCAAGGGCTCATTTTAAAATACCAGCTATAAAATATACCTGGTGGAGAAGTCCTGAGTTGGGTTCACTGGCTTAGTGATCAGCGAAGTGTGGCAAAGCGGTTTCTTTCAAGAATATTAATAAGTCTCAACTCAAATATCTCTTCTTTAGAGAATTTCCCTGACACGTTAGACCAGATAATGTCCCTTGATATATCTACACTCTTACCCTATAATTTTCATTCACAGCATTTGTCACAAATGTAATCTAAACAAATCTTTGGATAATAATTTGTTAATAAGTGCCTTCCTCACTAGAACATAAGGTCCATGAGATGGTGTTTGTCTTTTCTCTTTTCAAAGGATTCCAAATGTTTATTTTAATGTCGAACATAATGTGAGGAGTTCAATGAGTTTCTGAGGAATGCATCAGTGGAAGGGAAAACAGTTTACCCAAAATGATAAACCAAAACAATAAAAAGAGAGAATTCATTGGAAGTCAGCCTACATGAATTATTCCAAAATTTTGATATTAAAATGGTCCTCCATGATAGTAACTGTACTTTTAATTGTACCGAGAAAGTCTGCAATGATTTACAAGCCCCCGTGAATTCAGTCATGCCTCTACAAGGTTTATATTTTGTCATAATTTTATCTACATGCATTTGGGAAAAAAACAGGGAGTTTCTGTATTGACACATGATTTATTCCACCTGCAGACTACACCGCAGACAAGCACATGCATTTGGTGCTCCTTTCCACAGCTCCTCAGATACCGAGGAACTGTCACCAACAATCTGGGAGCTACAAGGCTTAATCACGCCCCAAGTTACTTCCCATCCTAAAGTTCTGAGGTTTATAAGATTATTGTTTGGTGACAAAGTTAATAAGTAGACCTAATAATAATGAGCACAAAACCCCTCCAAACTCTCAAGAATGTCTTCAGGCCTTCAGTTAGTACAGATGGTGGCATGTACACTCCTGAGGTTTCTTTACGGTAACATAGGTATGTGATGAGAAGGGTGTGGGAGTGAAGGAGTAAATAACTTCATCTCTACCTCCATCTCCTCGTGATGTCTAGTTTCTTATTGTTGCTTCCAATCCGCCAAGCCAAACAGAAGTCAATGGGTAAGGGAGTCTGGACAACACAGTCCAAAGATACAGACTGGATAGATCTAGTGGGACAAATGTTGAATCATCAGCTGTGGTTAAGATAAGAAATATATTTCATATTTGTCCCTGGATCCTGGTACAAAGCTCCTAAAACCCTTGTAATTTTTCCTTGCAATTTTATCTTTGGTTATTTATAACAAGCCCTTTCAATCACACCTGAGTTTATGCTAATGAAGTGATTTAGGGTGAGGTCCCCACATAGTCTCAGAAAGGGGCTGGTTACCAGAAAAACCAAGTAAATTAGAAGGAGATTAGAGGAGATCAAAGATCTATCAAAACTCTTGAACGAAATTTGATGAGCGCCTGGGTCGGTGAACGCGTGGAGGTGCTGTGAGAGTAGCTTGCCCAGAGAGGGCACAGACGTTCCTACGTCTTCCCACGTACCTTACCCTATGCCTCTCTTTCATCAAGCAGATGAAATTGAGGGGGTTCAGAACAAGCCCTCCTCTCCCAAGATGTACCACTATGGCATGTGAATTATTTTGAGCTGAAGGCAATCGAGACCCTGTGGGGCCACAAGAAACCTTTACCTCTCCTAGAAGTAATTTAAATTTTGGACCTTGCCTATGATAAGAGTTATTACCAGAGGTAACTTTCTGTGACCTATCTACAGAACAGGGCAAACTTCAAATTACTCAACATCTGCTTTTATCATCCCAAGAATGACCTTCCTCGTCTCTAAAATCCCAGGGTGCCTTACCTCATCCTTAGCTCAGAATGTCATATATACCTCATTTTCCCCTTGTCTCTGAACCTTTCATGTATGGGAGGTTCCCATATGCACGTATGTAGTTAAATTCAGTAATTTTCTTTTGTTAATCTGTCTCATATCTATTCGATTAATAGACCAGATGAAAGAACTTGGAAGGGTAAAGGGAAATATACAACACTATTTCACTTCTGACACCAGACATGTGAGTTATGTATAATTTCCCAACAGAATTATATCCTTTTATATAAAGGTAAAAAGCTAATAACATTATATATAATTATATATAACATTATATATGTACATTGTAATTCCTGAGTTACATCCTTTTATAATAAACTGGTAATCTATTGTTTTCCTGAGTTCTGTGAGCCACTCTAACAAATTAATAGAACTTGAGGAGGAGGCAGTGGTAACCTCCAATTTACAGCCCATCAGCCAGAAGCACGAGTGACAACTTGGGACTTGTGATTGGCACCTGAAGGATAAGGGGGCAGTCTTGTTGGATTGAGCCCTTAACCTGTAGGATCTGATGCTATCTCCAGGTAGATAGCATCAGAATTGAATTAAATTGTAGGATATCCAGCTGGTGTCATAGAATTGCTTGTTGTGTGAAAAACTCATGTCTGGTGGCAGAAGAGAAATAGTGTTGTAGTAGAGAATTGAGAAGAGAGAAGACACACAGGAATGTGTTTTTCTTTAGACTAGTGCAACAGGGAAACTCATATCTATATACTTGAGAGTTTTCAAAGCACTCCTTAAATCCTCAAAGCTGAAGCTTGGGAAGCTGACAATGGGATGAAATAGAGGAACAGAGCAATCAAGTGACTTATCCAAGGTTAAACAGCTAGTAAGAATGACACTAGACTGGTTCTTAAGCAATCTGAACTTTGTCTAGTGTCTGTGCTGTGTTTATGTTTTCCCACCTTCCCCCAACTCTCTACAAACACAGATATCACTGTAGCTACAGATGCTTTGGTGCTACGGCTGAGCAATGTGGGTTGTGTTTTGTTTCTTTTCTATTTATTTGGGGAGTTTGCCCTGTTTAAAAATATTATCTCTCTGTCTACAATATTTGTTGATGTTCAAATGCCCAGAATCTTTCAGACCCTCGGTGTAGATGAGCTGTGGCTGATATGAGGCACTGTGAGAAAGAAGAGCAGGTTCTTGTAACTTACAGCAGGGCTGCCCCCTGGGGGCCGGAAGAAAGAGCCCCGTCCTGGCAGAGAGCAGAGAGGCTGATGTATTAGAATGCTTGCGAGCCCTCCCTTCGTGCTTGGTTAGTACCCCAGAAAACTTCAGTAGTAGCATTCTGTTGGGCTCTTTTATGCCGATTTGTAGTTTTTCTGTGCACTACTTTTTTTGACCCTTTAGCTGGCTAAATTCTACCAAAAAACTTATTTAAAAAATAATAATAGTTGATCCCTAAATAAAACTAAGGGAAAAAAACCAAAGTTGCCCTAAATCCCATCATCAGGGAGAACATTTTCATCGAAATCCTTTCAGCCTTTATACTCTGTGTGGATATACAATCCTTTTTATACAAAATTTATTTTAAAATGCAATTATTCTAAACAAACAGCTTTGTAGCCTATTTTTAAATCCCATATGGTGTCTTAACAGCAAAGAATTTTCAAATTTCATACCAAACTTTTTTTTATATCCAGAGTAATGCCATAACTAGAAAAGGATGCCCTCTGGTTGGAGAAGTTGGTATGGTGGAATGCCAGCTTTTAAGCTGAAATGTGCATAAGAATCTCCTGGGGATCTTGTTAAAGTGCAGATTCTGACTTAGGAGGTCTGGAGTAGGGCAAGAAATTTTGCATTTCTGTTGGGCTCTCATATGCCAATTCATGGTTTTTCTGTGCAGTACTTTTCTTAGCCCTTAGCTGGCAGCTGCATTACTAACATGCTCCCTGGTGACATGATATTGCTGTCTGTGGCCCATGCTTTGAGAAACACATAGATGTGGTGGAAAGAACTCTAATCTAGGAGTCAAAAACATGTGTCCAAATCTTAGCCATGGATTTTGGGTAAGTTCCTAAACCTCTTAACTTTGATTCTCTTAGGTAAGGAAGGGGCCATAAGAATCTGAAAATGCTTAGCACAAAAAGGAGATTTACAGTTGTATGAAACAGTTAAATGTGTATATAGTGATATGGAAGTATAGTTGAATCAGAATTAGACTATAGAAAGCTAGCTGAAGAGAGAGACAGAACTCTCTTATACCTCCTATTGCCCCTCCTACTTCACCAAAACAATAAAATCTGCTGTCAAAATGGAAATGAATGTTTAGGCATGGTTCCATAGTGTAGCGGTTAACACATCTGCTTTACACGCAGAAGGTCCTGGTTGGCGCCCCAGTGGAGCCATGGTCCATGCTCTACGGCCATGCCACCCTGAATAAGCTTGATGTCTAATCTCAGAAACTAAGCAGGGTCGGACCAGGTTAGTACTTGGATGGGAAACCACCTAGAAAGACCAGGCATAAAAAATAAAGAAAAAAAGAAAGAAAAGAAAAAAGAAAAAGTAATAAATGTTCATTGAATGGCTTTTGTGCTTAAAGAAGTCCTAGGCACTCAATTTAAAGAGTGTTAAGAACCAAGGCAACAGACCCAAAATGGAGTTGCTTATGCTAAGCCCTGTGTCACCAAACCCAGACTTAAATACAGCTTTGGCTTTCTCAGAAATGGAATCTTAACCAGTGGAACAGGAATTGCCTCATCACCACTAGTTAGGTCATCTGCCTCATAGACCCCTGCCCTCCCGTAAATGAAAGTAACCTTGCAATAAACAACCCACTTTTTGTGCAGTATAACTTCCTTGTTCCTATTCCTTTCTGCATATGAAAGTCTTTCATTTTTACAGCTCCTTGGAGCTCCTTTCTACATGCTAGATTAGATGGTGCCATATTCGAATGGATTTTTGCTCAAATGAACTCTTAAAAAATTTAATAACCCTCAGTTTATCTTTTAACAAGAGATAAATGGATCCATTTTTGTCTTTTCAAAATATTCATTAAAAAGGGATTTATAACTCAAATGTGACCAGATCCCCTAGCGCGATCTGTTTATCCATCACCAGCTTGATGTTGGGTTCATTTCTTTTACAAATATCCTAACATCTTAAATAGATGGAGGTCCAAACTTCATAAAATCCACTTTTTTTATTTCTGTTCTTTTTCTGTTTTCTGTCTAGGTGCCAGACATGTTCTTTCTCTTCTCCCCATCTCCTTTTGTATGGGCTTCCCATCTTGCTGGCTTCCTGCCCTCCAAGATCACCCCCTCTGGACCCCTCCACATTCTTTTCTTTAGGAAGGTCTTGGCTCCTCTAGTTTAGACCTTCACATGCATTTCTCTGCTCAATAAAACTCTTCCCCAGAAGTCTGGTGGGACCTTGTGTTTTTCTTGACATAATCATTATCATCTGAACTATTTTTCTTTTTTTTACATGAGCTCAGAAGCAGTAGAATATAGAATGAGACTTCTGTGTTTCTTCTCAGCTGGGGAACTTGCCAGCTATATCATTTTGTACTCTGACAATACCTTTTTTTTTTTTTTTTTGAGAAGGCAAGAAAGACCCTTCGTCACCGCTTGGCCTCCCTTACAGATTTAGGAGCGAGGCAGCCATGACTGTCCTGGGAAAAAAGACTCACTCCACCTGCACTGGGAGCCACTTGAAGGGTTGTCGGTCTAGTTTCATGACTTGGGTAAATGCCGGGCTGAGTCAGTCTGGTGCTTGCCTGTGTTCCAGGAAGTTCTTTGTATGGAAAACTGAAAGAACTGATTCTTAAGTGTTGTTTGGTTCTGGACTCCTGTGATTAAGTTCTGAAGGCCTCACACTGAGATCAAAATTGGGGCTAACATTCTCTTGATATACCACCCTGGGTGGGCTCCATCTGGGAATAAATAGTTAGAGCTAGGCCAAAAAAAAAAAATGAACAAAAATAGTTTTCTTAATTGGCCAAATCAGGCCAATATGAAACTTCTGAGGTTTGCATGTCCAGATGCTTAATGAACAAATGCTGTCCTTTACTTGAATTTTTTTGTGTCTAATTCACACTGTTGCAATTTTCTTGTTTATTCCATGGAGCCTAACGTACTCTCCAGCTTCTTAGTGTGAGGGTTGCAAATCCTTCTCTGCAAACCCACAGCAGCGGGGAAGGGACAGAGGATGAATGGTTTCTTTGCAGTGACCTGGTCATTTTTTCTCTCGGATCCCTGATTTTACATAATATTTTTTGTATGTGTGTGTGAGGGACAGGTGAGAATGGATTAGGATTAATTTAGATACATATGAGATTATTCGCAGCCTTTTTAGGATAATTTGGGTACAGTTTTGATATAACATCCACTTATACAGAAAGGAGGTAAGGTGAGAGTAAAAAAGCATTGAGTGAAGGGGAGCAAAATATGCCACCTCAAAATATATCTCTTTGGCATATTGATTATTTGGGGCTGATTATTTTCAAGAGGCTGCAGACACAGGAGAACCTCTGAAAACCAAGGAGAAGTTACCTTTTTGTAAGAGAAATTTAAATTTATAGTAGTCCCCCTTATCCGCGGGGATACGTTTCAAGACCCCCAGTGGATGCTTAAACCCTGGAAAATGCCAAACCCTTTAAAAACTGTTTTTTTTTTCCTATACATACGAATCTATGATAAAGTTTAATTTATAAATTAGGCACAGCTAGAGATTAACAACAATAATAAAATGGAATAATCGTATTAATATACTATCATGAAAGCTATATGAATGTGGTCTCTCTCTCTCTTTCATAACCCATCTGATAACTGAGATGGCTACTAAGCGACTAATGGGCAGGGAACACATACGACATGAATGTGCTGGGCAAAGAGATGACTCACATCCAAGGCAGGACAGAGCGAGATGGCACAAGATTTCGTCACGCTACTCAGAATGGTGAGCGATTTAAAACTTATGATTTCCAGAATTTTCCATTTAATATTTTTGGACTATGGTTGACCACCTGTAACTAAAACTGAGGAACAGAAAAAGCAGTTAAGGGGGAGAGTATATAAGGGAAATCTCCTTTTATAAGAGTATTGCCCTCTCTGTACCAGGAAGAGGAGGATGATCAAATTTCTAGAAACTCTTAATGGAGAAGGCATGTTCTTAAATCTTAATAATGACCATGCCCTTCTTTACTGTGCTTTGCCTGAAAAGCTCCCATAACTGGCCTTCTCAGACACACCCCCTCCCTATCTTTCTTCTGTCTTTAGCTAAAGGTATTTAAAGTGGTGACTTAGATTATTTTGAGAATTTACTTAGTTTTCCTGGGTATCTCCCATGTATACAAGAAGTATACATGTTATTGAACTTCAGCCTATTTTTCTCCTATTCGTCTGTCTTTTATAATAAGGAGGGGGCTGGTGTCAGCCAAGAATGTAGAAGGGTAGAGAAAAAATTAGTTTGCCTCCTCTACAGGAGGAATGAGAGGAAGCATACAGTAAGGACACTATATTTTGATATTTTGGAGAATAGAAAGTCAATTAGGAACCAAATTAAGGTGATTGAATTTAAAGAAAATGAAAGTCTGGGCAAAAGATAGAGATTAGATGGCATTTTTCTGGCAATCGTGAGGATAATATTCTGGACTCGCCTTGATGATAATCTGTCCATGGTTATAAATTCTTCCCATCTTGAGAAGAAGCTTCTCACCCCACTGGTCACATCTTTCATTTACAAAGTAGCTTCCAATTATTGAGTACTTGCTATGTATGTAGTGATGTTTCTTAGGTGTGCAGGGTTCCAATCAATGGGCAAGTTTATTACCACTATTTGGTACCTCCCCTTGGTTACATGGAGTTTGGATGAAGGGAAATGCAACTGGCAACACAATGAGATGGGTTTTGCTAGTTGGGCTACAGCATTCATGCCCAGAGAAGTCTGGACTTCAAAGGTCTCTCCCTGCAGAAACAATATTCAGTGGTCATTCTTTAATGGGCAGTTTCTGAGTTCCTTCTGCTGCAGGCCAGGGAAGTGCCTTTACGCCTCTAAATTAGAACGCCAGGCTTTAGGGTGCACTGGGAGTAGTTGTGAAGATGGTATGGGATGAGTTGCAACAATCACCTCTTTTCTTTCCTAGAAATGGCCGTAATTCTCATGGAAGCTCAAAACATAATGCCTCCACCAGCATCTCTATTTGTTTCATTATCTATTATACAGGATTTCAAGCACTACATGCTCCTTTAAAAATTTCTTACGTGGCATATTTCTAAAACAGGAAGGAGAGTTGAGAGTTCTTGGGTGAGAGTGGAGATGGAGAGTAATGAATCATCCATAGTTTTGATGATAGGAGTC
>NW_011889333.1:493842-503651 GCF_000151845.1 Pteropus vampyrus | reverse complement strand
GAATGTGCTGGGCAAAGAGATGACTCACATCCAAGGCAGGACAGAGCGAGATGGCACAAGATTTCGTCACGCTACTCAGAATGGTGAGCGATTTAAAACTTATGATTTCCAGAATTTTCCATTTAATATTTTTGGACTATGGTTGACCACCTGTAACTAAAACTGAGGAACAGAAAAAGCAGTTAAGGGGGAGAGTATATAAGGGAAATCTCCTTTTATAAGAGTATTGCCCTCTCTGTACCAGGAAGAGGAGGATGATCAAATTTCTAGAAACTCTTAATGGAGAAGGCATGTTCTTAAATCTTAATAATGACCATGCCCTTCTTTACTGTGCTTTGCCTGAAAAGCTCCCATAACTGGCCTTCTCAGACACACCCCCTCCCTATCTTTCTTCTGTCTTTAGCTAAAGGTATTTAAAGTGGTGACTTAGATTATTTTGAGAATTTACTTAGTTTTCCTGGGTATCTCCCATGTATACAAGAAGTATACATGTTATTGAACTTCAGCCTATTTTTCTCCTATTCGTCTGTCTTTTATAATAAGGAGGGGGCTGGTGTCAGCCAAGAATGTAGAAGGGTAGAGAAAAAATTAGTTTGCCTCCTCTACAGGAGGAATGAGAGGAAGCATACAGTAAGGACACTATATTTTGATATTTTGGAGAATAGAAAGTCAATTAGGAACCAAATTAAGGTGATTGAATTTAAAGAAAATGAAAGTCTGGGCAAAAGATAGAGATTAGATGGCATTTTTCTGGCAATCGTGAGGATAATATTCTGGACTCGCCTTGATGATAATCTGTCCATGGTTATAAATTCTTCCCATCTTGAGAAGAAGCTTCTCACCCCACTGGTCACATCTTTCATTTACAAAGTAGCTTCCAATTATTGAGTACTTGCTATGTATGTAGTGATGTTTCTTAGGTGTGCAGGGTTCCAATCAATGGGCAAGTTTATTACCACTATTTGGTACCTCCCCTTGGTTACATGGAGTTTGGATGAAGGGAAATGCAACTGGCAACACAATGAGATGGGTTTTGCTAGTTGGGCTACAGCATTCATGCCCAGAGAAGTCTGGACTTCAAAGGTCTCTCCCTGCAGAAACAATATTCAGTGGTCATTCTTTAATGGGCAGTTTCTGAGTTCCTTCTGCTGCAGGCCAGGGAAGTGCCTTTACGCCTCTAAATTAGAACGCCAGGCTTTAGGGTGCACCGGGAGTAGTTGTGAAGATGGTATGGGATGAGTTGCAACAATCACCTCTTTTCTTTCCTAGAAATGGCCGTAATTCTCATGGAAGCTCAAAACATAATGCCTCCACCAGCATCTCTATTTGTTTCATTATCTATTATACAGGATTTCAAGCACTACATGCTCCTTTAAAAATTTCTTACGTGGCATATTTCTAAAACAGGAAGGAGAGTTGAGAGTTCTTGGGTGAGAGTGGAGATGGAGAGTAATGAATCATCCATAGTTTTGATGATAGGAGTCTGCTTCCAATGATGAGCAAAAATGTTCCATTTCCACAGCCCTTAGGTATAAGAAGTCATTTAATTTGCATAAAACTTGGTGGCTGTATTTTCTCTAATTTTTCAAGTAAAGAAACAAAGTCTCAGGAAGTAACAGCTTGATCAAGAGTACCTAATCTGAGCAAGGAAGAGCTAGGCTTCACACCTCAATCCAGTGACACCTAAGGTGCTGTTCCTTCATCTCTGCATACTTCTACCATTCGAAATACATTAGTCACCACCACCCCACTCCTCACTAAGGGGCATAACAGGAGGGAGTAGCTCTAAGGTCTACTGCTCTGATAATTCCTCCTAAATAGTTACCAGTCCTCTCCTCTCCACTCAACTTGTTTTTTGGGGGAGTGGGTGGGGGTGGGAAAGGGCCTGTCTGCCAACTTCTTTATTCCTTAGGATTGATAGATCTTAAGATTCCAGTTCAAACTTCAGTTTGGAGAAATCTGAGCCCAGTGAAGCATGTCGCGGCCACCTCAGCGTGTTTTTTTTTTTTTTTTTCTTTTTCTTTTCCTTTTTTCCCTTAGCCAAGCAGAGCTGAATGGACAGGCTCTTGGCAATCTCATCGTATCTATTGTGTTCTGATCATTATTTAAACAAATGGTATTCACTGGGGTCCAAGTCAGAGGCGCAGGACACAGAGAAGGCTTTTTATCAGTCAGCTGGACTGCTCTTCCCATTTCATAAGTCTTTTGTGTTCCCTGAGGGTCCCACAAGTGTGGAGCAGCTCACAAAGAAATTAGATGGACATAGCCTTTGTCTGGGAAGAGACAGACAGTCAGTCGCCTTTGCCTCTTTGCAGATGGCTTGATCCTTTCGGCTATTTTCTATCTCTATTCAAATAAAAACGGGCTGATGAAACACCGACACATCCTTACGGCACTGGGGGCCACAGAAGGGGAAAGTCATGTGCAGGTTTTTTACAAGGTCAAGTATGATAAAGTCTCAAGGAGGGACATTAGTGGAGGTGCTAGTTTACACAGCAGAGAAGGAATAGGTGTTGCAAGATGCTGGCTCTGCAGACGGTGTGTTTCAGGGTTCCAGTAATTACCCAGGTTATCTTGAAAAATGTCTTAACCTAGCAAGATTCAAATCCTCCATTTGTAAATGGGGATAATAATTATAGTTATTCAATAGCACTGACTAGAGTGTTAAATGAAATATTGTATGCAACATGCTTATCGGCATGTTTTGAGCTTTTATTAAATGCTTGCTTTTCTAATTACAGCTGAGGATAGATTTATGGAGGGAGGTGGCCTTGGTCCTGGAAAGAAGAAAATTATAGAATGTTTCAGGCCCAAGTCCAGGGATTCATGGGCTTTGAAAATTAAAAGCATCTGCAATTTATCTTTTCACTCTAGGATACAAAGTTAGTAAAAATTACAAATCTGAAAGATCTCAAGTAAGTTATGCCAGTTTAGCACATTGACGCTTGAACATAATTTCCCAAACCACATCCCTACAGAAAAATAGTCCAGGAATTTTTTTAAAAGCTACCTCCTTGAACTGTATAAAAATGGATCCTCTGGTCAAATATATCTGAGAAACTCAGCGTACTTGGAAACTCCTAATGAACATTAGGATAAAGGTTCTGAACAGGTCTATAAGGAAACAACATAATCCAATGTTAACCGCATAAGTTTGAATATGAAACGTTTATTGTTGTTGTTTCTATTGCTGCTGCTGCTGCTGCTGCTGCTGTTTGGTGGGAGGAAGCAGAAGGTGCACATACTGACATCCCAGAGGACAGAGGTCCATTAAGAACAGAGATGTGCATTTGGAAACTGGGCTCTCCGATCACTCCAAGGAACAGAGTTGTCTGTAAATTGGCTCACCCAGATGTGCAGTCAGCTTAAGTGTTTGCATGTAGAGTTTTCAGTCCTTAAAAAAATTATTTGCAGCAGTTATGGTGATATTAGGCATCGCTCTGAAGTAGTGGCGCTGAAGGGCTGTAATGCTGAAGACTCTGGAGCTGAGAAGTCTTAATGGGTAGAACTAGGCAGCCTGACTTCAGCAGGAAACACATTATCACGACATTGGGACCTTGCAGCAAAGTTTGACTGGCTCTTAATTAGTTAAGTTTCCAAGATGTTTTCATTATCAACTTGTTTCTAAATACTTAAACAAAAAAACTTTACTCACCCCGATTCTTTCCTACTGTAGTATATAGGGCAGAACATTCGGTAAGACTGAGAATGTAGGGGAGTATGTGTTAATGACTGGAAAAGAAGGTGGGACAAGGGAGGAAGACAGAGAGAGAATGGTGAAGTTATGGCCTTTCAATATGAGTCTATATACATACAGCTTAAAGTATTATCCTTATAATAAACCAGTAGCCATACTTTAGATATATCTAGATATGTAGTTTGGGTCTGGGGGTATATGGAAAAATCCCAAAGATAACTGATGCAGTTTTCAATTTTCCTTCATGTACGTACAGCTGCAAAACTATAACCTAAAATTGGTTATGCTAAGGTTTTATTAATTAGGTTACTGCATCATGAGAACTTCCCGATTCTGAGATTTTTGAGTTTGGGCCCATCCAATGCACTGTGCCTTTGGAAAATCTCTTTAGTCCAGGTATTCCTTAATTTCCTCCTCTGTAAATTGAGAATAATAACCGATTCTGGTTTTCTAAGAAATAATATACTGCAATCATTTCCAAATATCTGTCCATATACTGGGATTATTTCCATAACAAAATTTTCACAGGCATATGGTAAATTAAGAAAACTAAGATCAGTGTGATAAATGTTAATCAAATTTTATACAATTAAAAAATATACCGATAAGTTCTTTCTACTCTTTTGATTTAAAAAAATCTCCTTTATTTTATAAAATTCCTTTTTGAGATTTCTTCCTATTTTCCCCCCTATTTTACTAGTAGATGAAATCTTCGAGTCTTAGAAGTGGTGAGCTGACAATATAGAAACACAGATGAACCAGTGTTTCTATGACTTTTGCTTTCTGTGTTAAGTTACCTCTCTGCCTAGCAGTGGAGAGAAAACTCTTCAGATAGAACTATTTTTGAATCATTAGCTCTCAAAAACAGTGTTTTTGAAGGGCTGCCTTAGAGATGTCATTGGTGCCCGTGGAACCAAAGTGAATCGCTCACAGAGGAGACCCTCATGGCTGCAGCCGCTTCAAGGCTGAACAACTACAGACAGCAACAGCCAGTAGAACTGGAGAGAGCCATTGGGCTTTCTCATCCAAAAGTCTGGGGCCACACCACATGCTAAATATCACTGACTCACCTTTTCTAGTCATTGCTTGGCATTGTCTGTGTCTCTTGTCTCCCCTATTCATGCTAACTGCTACAGGTTAATTCCTTAAATCTTTTGACAGACGCTCATTAGGGTCCATTGTTTGTCAAGTATTATGCTGAGTATTTTAAATACTTTATTATCTCATTTAATTAATGAAACAGCTTGGGTAGGCAGGCATTATTTTCAACCCCGACTTTCACAAAGGAAAAAATAAAGCTCAGATCACTGTGTGCCATGCAAGAGCCACTGTAGGGAGCTAAAGCTCCCCAAATTCAAAAGAGTGCATGGATTGTCTCGGGAGGCCTGCTTGCATAAAAAAGAAAAGGCTGGTTCTGTTGAATTTCAGGAAGAAGAAGGTTAAGTATAGCCTAAGGGAGTGTCGAAGGGAGTGTCAATTGCACCTGGATCTTCAGGATGTTACTTTTGTGTTGTTTTGGAATGCAAAAAGAAACAGATTGTGTTTAAAAGGAGGTTAAGAAATAAACTCGGAGAGGCAGTTGTGAGATCTGCTCTCCCTCCTGCACCCTGTCTGTCTTCTCTTTTTTCTCAGTCCCCGCTCCCCCATTCAGGTACCCGGTTTGACTTGGTCGGCTGGCTTCCGACAAGCCACTTATCAAGAAAGTCATCTACTTTGTATCTCATATGCCAAAGGTCACGGCCTCGATCATGGTAATACAAAGCCTTTGGGACAGTAAGGAAACCCATGATAGCGACACCAAAAGCAAGGACTCTGGAAATACACAGCCTTCAGTTGTTGCTGGTGTTGTTTTTAGTTTGTTTGGAAAATCAGAAAAATAATGGTGCCTAACTTTTATGATTTTTGGCATGAATAAGTTAAAAGCCCTGGAACATAGTAAGTTTTTGTGAAATGGTGACTGCCAGTATTAATGTCAGCAATAGTAACTGGACTGTGATGTGAGTTGTACAAGACTTTGTAGGGTATGAGAAAGTACTCATACAGTGTGAAGTAGAGTGGAATTTGGGTGGCAGGTTCAGAGTTGGGTGGAAGGCTCGAAGGATTGTAATTAGAGGTGAAAAGCTAATCACTCGTGAGTTCCCATGTGTTCGGGGCTTCCTTGTTGAGTCTATCCTGGCCTGGTGGGCTGAGGCAGCCTTAGAGCTAGAACACTAGTTTGCATCTGGCCACCAAGTTCACAGAGCTTTGTCCCATGCCTACTGGGGAGGGATCTGACCGATGATGAATGAGGTTCCTGCAGCTGAGACCTTGCGAAAGGAGTTTGTATGGATGAGAAGCTGAGCCAGGCTCCCGAGGGGAAGTCCTCCAGCCTGGCTGACTGGTTTGTGTTGAGAAGCAGATTACTTTGGCCCCAAACTTTCTCACTATAGTCCAAGGACTGAAAGATTAGAATTCTTCTGGCAGCTGTTGGCACGTTCTGAACCACGAGGTTTGAATTTACTCCAAGGCTGGGAACCAGCTGCTCCATGGAGTGAAAAAGGAGGGATCTCACGTGAGCGGATACCGGAAAGGGGGAAGATGGCTATGGAAGAAAATGAAGTCACGGCTGGTGCAGCATAGCGTTTCCTCCAGACTGGAGGCTCCCAGCTATGATTGCGAGATCTTTAGAAACTACAATCTACAATTACAATGAATATTTAGAAGCCGGCAACATTTAGGGAATGTGTCGTGCTTATTCACCACTTATTTGCACACATTTTCAAGGCAGACTAGGCATCTCAGTATTACAACTTCTCCAGAGGCTGGTTGATTTCTCTTGGTTTTTATCTTGGGCTCTGTTGTCTACGAGGAGTGAGGAGCAATGTGCTTAATTTTAATGAATTGTCTTGCATTTCTTGTACATTTAAACATAGCCCTTACTTAAATAAATAGCTTAGCTAATAGTTATCTACTGCCCACCAGCTACATTGTCACATATAAATATGTATATTTATGGCAATATGTTTATGTATATAAATACATACATACATATATTGAACCTCTTATTTTGGAATAATTATAGATCCACGAAAAGCTACAAGGGTACTATATAGAGGTTTGTGTACATGTCACCTGGTTTTATCCAATGTTAACACCTTACCTAACTATAGGACAGTATCAAAACCAGGAAGCTGATATTGGTAAAAGGTATGTATAATTCTGTGTCATCTAGTTACATGTATAAGTTAGCGTCACCACTTTCTGACTCAAGATGCAGAACTGTTCCCTCACCACAAAGATCTTCCTCATGTTACCCTTTATGGTCACACCCACCTCCTTCTCTCCACCATTCCTAAACCCCAGCATCCACCAATGTGTTGTCCATCTCTATAATTTTGACATTTTCAGAACGATGTATAAAGAGAATCATAGAGTAGGTGTGAACTTTTGAGATTGGCCCTTTTCACCCAGCATGATGCCCTTGAGATCTACCCAAGTTGCATGTATCAATAATTCATCACTTTTTATTGTTGAATAAAAAGTGTGATGGTACAACCATCTGTATGATGGTTGTACCATATTTTGAGAAAATGGTCCTTTTGAAAGGACACTAGTTATTTTAGATTTTAGAAATTACAAATAAACTGTTATGAACAATAATGTACAGAATTCATTTGAATATAAGTTTTGATTTCTCTAGGGTAAGTACCCAGGAGCATGGCTACTGGGTTGTATGATAAGAGCATGCATAGTTTTCTTTTAAGAAAGTGCCAAATTATTTTCCAGAGTAGCTAGCTGTACCACTTATATTCCTAATAGCATAGATGAGAGATCTGGTTTTTCTACATCCTTACCAGTATTTGGTATTATTACTATTTTTTACTTTAACTGTTCTAAAAGGTATGTAGTGACATCTTATCATAGTCTTAATTTGCATTGCTCAATTTAAATGGCCTTATTGAGATAAAATCCAACAGCTTTTAGTTTATTCACAGAGTACTGCATTCATTGCCAAAACCATTTTAGAATATTTTTATTACCCCCAAAAGTAACTTTTTCCCCTTAGCCACTACCTTCCAACCTTCCACCCCACCCCAGCCTTAGGAAACCACTAACCTATTTGTCATTCCTATAAATTTGTCTATTCTGGACTTCTTATATAAATGGAATCATATATTATGTGGTCCACTGTGACAGGCTTCTTAGCATAATGTTTTCAAGGTCCATCCAGGTTATAGTAAGTATTATTACTTCATTATTGCCAAATAATACTCCAATATATGGACATTTTATTCATCAGTTGATGAATATTTGAGTTGTTCCACTTTGGGGCTATTATTAATAATTCTGCAATACACATTCATATGCAAGTTTTTGTGTGGACATGTTATTAATTCTTTTGGGTATATACCAAGGGGTAGAATTGCTAAGTAATATAGTAACTGTATGTTTAATCATTTGGGGAATTGTAGACTGTCTTCCAAAATAGTTACACCAACTTATACTCCCACTGGCAATATATAAGCATTCCAATTGCTCCACAACCTTGCCAACAGTTATTATCTTTCTTTTTTATTAGAGTCATACTACTGGTGTGAAGTGATATCTCACAGTGGCTTTGATTTGCATTTCCCAGATGACTAATGATGATAAGCATCTTTTCCTGTCCTTATTGGCCATTTATATATCTTCTTTTAGTGAATGATTTAAATCCTTTGCCCACTTTTTAATTGGGTTATTTTTTATTATTGGGTTTGAAGTTTACTTTATATATTTTGATATGTATTTCTTATCAGATGTATGATTTCCCAAATTGTTTTATTTTGTGGGTTGTCTTTTCACTTTCTTGAGAGTGCCTTTTGAAGCACAAAAGTTTTAAATTTTGTTCACATCTAGTCTAACTAAATTTTTTTGTTGGTTGTGCTTTTGGTTTTACATCTAAGAAAGTATTGCCTGATCCAAGAGCATGACGATTTATACCTTTCTTCTAAATTTTATAGTTTTAGCTCTGACATTAAGGTTTATGACATATTTTGGGTTAATTTTTACATATGGTGTGAAGTAAGAGTTCGAATTCAATCTTTTACGTGTACATATCCAGTTGTCCCTTCACCATTTCTTAAAAAGACTATTTCCCCTCCATTTAATTGTCTTGGCACTCATATCAAAAATCAACAAGAGGATTCTGGGAAACATGGCAGAGTAAGAGATGTCCTCAGATCTCTCCCCTTGAAACAACAATAAACTAAACATCTAAAACTCGAAAAAAAAAACACCCAAACTGCACATCAGCATGTCTGAGTGTGGGATCTGCACATAAGAGCTACCACAGGTCAGAACCTCGGGTGTGTCGGGTGGTGGACTGGGAGAATAAAGAGGCTGCCTGTCGCAGCCTCCAGAGCTCCCTGCAGGGGTAGAGGAGAAGGAGTGGCAAGTTCCCCGAACAGCCCTGCCTGGAAGTGCTGTGAGTTCTAAGCATCTGGTGGCAGGGCCCAGTCATCAGGGCAAAAAGCAGAGAAGTGGGATGGGAGGCAGAGAAACAATAGTTGATTTTTACCATCTCCAGCTGTAAAACTGAGGCTGAGCTGCAGCCCCCAAATCCCAACCCAGAGGACCCTTCCCCTCAGACCCTCCTAGACCGATCACCGTGGAGCCCCAGGGGAATCTGGGCAAATGCTGCCGAGACCGTTGCTGACACTGACAAAGACTGAAACTGAGGGTAGCGAGTGTGATTCAATATCTACGGGAAAATAAAAATGGCATTATTTAGGCTTTATATAAACCAGGGATCCAAGAGGTTGAGATGCCACCTACTGGAAACCAAAGAAAAACACCTTCTTTGCAACAGGCTAAAGAGAGACCTTTATATGATAAATCTTCTTTCTGGAAAAACAGCAGAATACATTTCCATTAATGCCCAGGTGGAGAATTAGTTCATTAAACACCATGAACAACCAAGGTGACAAGGCATCTCAGAAAGAAAGACATAAATCTACAGAAAATAAGCTTACAGACATAGAAATATACGACTTAATTGACAGAAAATTCAGTATGGTACTTCTGAAAAAACTCAGTGAGGTCCGAAACGAGTCATATCAACAATTTCAGGAACTGAAAAAACGACTAGATGAGC
>NW_011889333.1:491048-492573 GCF_000151845.1 Pteropus vampyrus | reverse complement strand
GATATGGACAGATCATCCAAACAGAAAATCAATAAGGAAATAACATCCTTAAATGACACATTAGACCAACTGCACATAATTGACATTTACAGAGCCTTCCATCTCAAAATAGCTGCTTATACATTCTTTTCTAGTGCACATGGAACATTCTCAAGAATCGACCCGCCTCTGGAGAAGTTATAATACCGAGATGCCTTGAAAATGTGTGCAAATAAATGGTGAATGAGCACAACACATTCCCTAAATTTTGCTGGCTTCTAAGTATTCATTGTAATTGTAGATTGTAGTTTCTAAAGATCTCGCAATCATAGCTGGGAGCCCTCAGTCTGGAGGAAACGCTATGCTGCACCAGCCGTGACTTCATTTTCTTCCACAGCCATCTTCCCCCTTAACAAATATAAGAGGGTTGAAATCATATGAACCATATTCTCTGATCATAATGCTTTGAAACTAGAGATCGACTGCAAAAGAAAGCAGGAGGAACCACAAATACATGGAAATTAAACAACATGCTACTGAAGAATAAATGGGTCAGGGAAGAAATAAAAAGAGAGATCAAGAGATACGTAGAAATGAATGATAATGATAGTACAACATATCAAAACTTTTGGGACACGGCAAAAACTCATAAGAGGAAAGTTCATATCATTGCAGGCCTACCTCCAAAAACAGGAACGAGCCCAAATAAATAACCTAATGCTTTGTCTTAAAAAAAACTAGAAAAGGAAGAACAAATGAGGCCTCAAGTCAGCAGAAGGAAAGAAATTAGAGCAGAAATAAATGAAATTGAAAACAAAATGAAACAAAACAAAAATATGACAAAGAGCTGGTTCTTTGAGAAGGTTAATAAAATTGACAACCCCCTGGCTAGACTCACTAAAGAAAAAAGAAAAAGGACAGAAATAAAATCAGGGATGAAAGAGGGGAAATTACAACTGACATGGCAGAAATACAAAGAATCATGGCAAGAATACTATGAAAAAGTATTTCATAACCCAGAAGAAATGGACCAGTACTTTGAAAAATACAATCTTCCTAGACTGAATCAAGAAGAACTGGAAAATCTAAATAGAATCATCAGCAGTATGCAAATTAAAACAATCATCAAAAACCTACCAAAAAGTTAAAGTCCAGGACCAGATGGCTTCACCAGTGAATTCTACCAAACATTCAAAGGTTTAATAGCTATTTTCCTCAAACTCTTCCAAAAAATCAAAGAGGAGGCAATACTTCCCAACTGATTTTATGAGGCTTATATTACTCTGATACCAAAACCTGGTGAAGATAACACACACACAAAAAACTACAGACCAATATCTCTCATGAACACAAAGACAAAAATCCTAAATAAGGTACTAGTGAACTAAATACAGCAACATATTAAAAAGATTATACAGCACGATCAAGTGGGCTTCATCTAAGGGGCACAGGGATGGCTCAACGTACACAAATTGATTAATGTGACATGCCACATAAACAAATTAAAAATAAGAATCATATGATCAGATCAATAGATGCAGGAAAA
>NW_011889333.1:484845-490798 GCF_000151845.1 Pteropus vampyrus | reverse complement strand
CTATTCAATATAATATTGGAGGTCCTAGCAAGTGCAATCAGACAAGAGAAAGATATAAAAGGCATCCAAAATAGAAAATGAAGAAGTCAAACTGTCATTATTTGCAGATGACATGATTCTCTGTGTAGAAAATCCTGAAGACTCCACAAGAACACTACTAGAAACAATAAACAAATACAGTAAAGTTTCTGGATACAAAATCAATGTTCACAAATCCATAGTGTTCCTATACTCTAATAATGAAGTGTCAGAAAAAGAAGTAGAAAAATGATTTCTTTTGCAATTGCAACAAAAAAATAAATAAATAAATTTAATGAAACATGTGAAAGATCTATGTAATGAAAACTACAAGATCCTATTAAAAGAAATCAAAGAAGATATAAAGAAATGGAAAGATATTTTGTGTTCTTGGATTGGAATAATCAACATAGTTAAAATGACCATATTACCTAAAGTATTATACAGATTTAATGCAATCCTCATCAAAATCCCATCGGAATTTTTTTAAAGAAATAGAACAAAAAATCATCAGATTTGTATGGAAGCACAAAAGACCCCAACCTGCCAAAGCCATCCTGAGAAAAAAGAATGAGGCTGGAGGCATCATTCTGCCCTACTTCAAATTATACTACAAAGTGACAGTAATCAAAACGCAATGGTATTGGCAGCAAAATAGACACACGGACCAGTGGAACAGAATCGAGAGTCCAGAAGTAAACCCATATTTCTATGGGAAAATAATTTTTGACAAAAAAGCCAAAAAGATACAGTGGAGAAAGGAAAGCCTCTTCAATAAATGATGCTGGGAAAACTGGAAGGCCACCTGCAAGAGAATGAAACTAGACTGTTGTTTATCACCACACACCAAAATTCACTCAAGATGGATTAAGGACCTGGATATAAGACCTGAAACAATAAAATGCATAGAAGAAAACATAGGAACTAAACTCAAGGACCTTGGACTTAAAGAGGATTTTATGAATTTGACCTCAAAGGCAAGGGAAGTAAAAGCAAAAATAAATGAATGGGACTACATCAAACTAAAAAGATTCTGCTCAGCAAAAGAAACCGTCAACAAGGTAAAGAGACGACCATCCAAATGGGAAAATATATTTTCAAGTAATGTCTCCCAAAAGGGCCTAATATCCAAAATATACAAAGAACGCATACAACCCAATAACAACAAGAGAACAAACTTATCAAAAAATGAGCAGAGTGCTGAAATAGACACTTGTCCCTAGAGGACAGACAAGTAGCCAACAAATACATGAAAAAATGCTCAACATCGCTACCTATTAGGAAATGCAAATCAAAACCACAATGAGATACCACCTCACACCTGTTAGAATAGCTATAATCAATAGGACAAGTAATAACGAATGTTGGAGAGGATGTGGAGAAATAGGAACCCTCATACACTGCTGGTGGGACTGCAAATTGGTACAGCCACTATGATAAACAATATGGAGTTTCCTCATAAAAACTAAGAATTGATCTACCATATGATCCAGCAATCCCTCTACTGGCATATTTACCCCAAAGACTTGAAAACCCATATCCGTAAAGGTATTTGCACACTGATGTTCATAAAAGCATTATTCGCAGTGGCCAGGACATGGAAGCAACCGAAGTATCCTATGATAGATGATTGGCTAAAGAAACTGTGGTACATATATACAATAGAATATTACTCAGCCATAAGAAGAGATGAAATACTGACATTGGCAACTACATGGATGGACCTCAAGATAATCATGCTAAGCGAAATAAGCCAGACAGAAAAAGTTGAAAATCACATGGTATCACTTACAGGTGGGATATAAACCTAAAAGCAACAAATGAACAGGACAAACAGAGACTCATGGACATGGACAATGGACTAGTTGTAGCCAGAGGGTAGGGGTTAGGGAAGGAGGGGGAGGTAGATGGGGTAAAGGGGGTTACATATAGTGGGGTGGGGTGGGTGAAGTGGGTAAAAGGGATCAAATATATGGTAGCTAAAGGAAACTGGACTTTGGGTGGTAAACACACAATAGAATATACAGATGTCAAATTATAATGTACACCTGAAAATTACATAATTGTATTGACCAATGTTACCCCGATAAACTTAAAAAAAAAACAAAAACAAAAAACAAGCAAATAAGAAATGGAAGGGAACTTCTTCAACCTGATCAAGAGCATCTACAAATCCCTACACCTAACGTCATACATAATGGTAAAACACTGAATGCTTTTCCCTTAAGTTGGAGAATGAAGCAAGAATGTCATTCACATCACTGTCATTCAGCATTATACTGCAGAGCTTACCACGTACAGTAAGGCAAGAAGAAGAAATGTAAGTTATATAAATTGAAAGGGAAAAAGTAAAATTGTCTTTATTTGCAGGTGACATGATCATCTCTGTAGAAAATCCTAAGGGATCTACCAAAAAAAAAAAAAGCTATTCGAGTTATGAGTTTAGCAAGTTTACACATTAGAAGATTAAAATGTAAAATTCTATTGTATTTTTATATACAAATAAAATCAGTGAATTTTAAAATATTTACAATGTGTTTACAAAAGGTTACATGTAAAATACGTGTCCATTGTTACAACATTTTAGAAATGACAAAATTATAGTGAAGAGATTAATGGCTGCAAAGCATTAGGGATGGGGTGGGGAGCTCAGTGGGGGAGAAGTGAGTGTGCCCATGAAAGGGAAGCCCAAGGGATCCTTTGGTGGTGAAACTGTTGCATATCTTGACTGCTGTGGAGGGTACATGAACCCACACATGTGACATAAATTCCATAGAACTAAATCCAACACATACATACATACTTACACACACACAAACACACTGGTGAAGTCTGAATCATATTGGTCAATTGTATCAGTATGAGTTCCCCGATTGTAATATTATGTTATAATCTTGCGACATGTTACCATTGCAGGAAACTGGGTGAAGGGTACAAAGGATCTCTCTGTACTATTTCCTACAAGTGCATGTGACCCTACAATTATAAAGGTTAATTTAAAAAAATCAACGAACTGCATGCCGTATTTTTAAGAATTTTTTTTCTATCCAAAATTTTCAGTTGGTGAGAACTAAGCAATTTAAGCTTCCAAAGGATTAACTAATGCTTGATCTAAAGCGTCCAGAGCAAGAACTCTTAAATCTGTGAAGAGTCACCTGTTCTAAATTGTAAATGAGATCTAGACACTTTTTACAGGGGGACTTTGGATGTGGATGAGAGGAGACAGACTGCCATGGAGGTGAGAAGAGGAACTTAAGAGGCAGATAATACATGACAATCCCTAAAGTCAACTTTCCTTGTCGGCTGTACCTTTAATTAATCTTGGGTTTTGTTTGTTTGTTTGACCTCCCTCTATTTTCCAGAGAGTACAATATAGCCTCACTCTTGTTAAAAATGCAGGATTTTGCACCAGACAAATATGGGCTCAAATCCCAAACCCATTGTTACTTCCAATCTGTTTGATTTCTTCAAACTTCAGTTTCCTCTTTTGCAAACTTGGGATAATGATTCTTCCTACCTTCATGGATTGTTATGAGTATTAGATAATACAAATAAATACTTATTACAGTGCCATGATATATTAAAAATGTCTATTATTATGTTTCCCATTCAGTATGAAACTATCATGTATTCGTTCTCTTGGATCCTGCTTTGCAAGATGAGATAACCTGCTAATATGATTTAAAATAAAATCCTACTAATCTCTTAGTAAGTTTGAAATTTTTGCGGGGGGGGGAGTAGGTGAGATTTCAATTACTTTTATACATTAATGTCCCGAGTGTATTATAAGCTATATTAAATTACATTTACTATTTTGGGGTTTTAAGGATCCTAAAGTCATTGTAAGCTTCTATTAACATATGACAGAAAGGGAGAAGGTCCAGGAGTATGTCAAACACCATGACCTATGCATGTGGGCAAGTGGCTTACCTTCTGTGAGCCTCAGTGTCACCACTTGTAAAACGGGGGTAA
Organism: Pteropus vampyrus; assembly: GCF_000151845.1. Lineage (NCBI taxonomy): Eukaryota > Metazoa > Chordata > Mammalia > Chiroptera > Pteropodidae > Pteropus > Pteropus vampyrus. The sequence continues at coordinate 486,808 of NW_011889333.1, read as the reverse complement.
AATATCAGCCTGGACTGTTGAATAGAGTTGCTGTGACATTCAAAGGAGGGAAAAAAACTGTGTAGAGCTTTTAAAATGATAAAGTTTCCTACATCTGTAAGATAATTTCATTATTTCATTGAAATACTCAGCTAAGTGAACTCTAACGAAACATCAATATTTTTTATTTTTTATTAATATTGTACTACCATATTGGTGGCTTTAGGGATACAAACAGGACAGTATGGTCAAAAGCTTTAGCTATGAAACAAAGCAGGAAGTCAGATGTAGAAAGCACAGTTTTCTATCAAGTTTCTAAGATGTTTTGAAGGGATAAAGCTCAGTGTTTTTTGCTTTTTTTTTTCCTGAAAACTTAGTGGGCTGGTTCTCCCAGGCTTCCTTTCTTAGTGGTATGATTTTTGAGAACAGGAAATAGATGAACTCAACTTATAATTTTAAGGCCCTTAATTTTAGGGCCAAAGAAATGGTTCCCCAGGCTCTGGTCTGGTCATTTAAGAAATGTGATACTGCAGAGAGAGAGAGAGAGAGAGAGAGAGAGAGAGAGAGAGTGTGTGTGTGTGTGTGTGTGTGTGTGTCAACGGTGGAGGGGGTAACAGCAAACTTATTTGAAGTTCACTGATTCTTACAGTTTGATATAAGGTTCTTTTGTTAAATTCAACTATAATTAAGTCACTTACATGTATTTAAAAATAGGATCTCTTATGGAACTCTTTTTCCCTAAAAGTAGCCTCAACCTTTCCCTTCTACCTGTATGTTTACATAGGAAGATGTCTAGGATGATGTCTACCTAATGATAATGATTATTTCTGTGTGGTATGATTTAGAGGTAACTTTTACTGTCGTCTTTATATTTTCCTATACTGCTTGAGAAGTTTTTGCCCACCCAATTTTTTATTTTAAAATAATTATAAACTCAAAGTTGGAAAAATAGTACAGAGTTCCATGTATTTTCTCTCTATGGTAACAACGAAAATAACTACAGAATGGCAAAACCAGAAAATTGACATTGGTGCAATACAAACTACAGCCTGATTCAGATTTCCCCAGTTTTTCCATCCACTGATTTGTGGTGATGCTGCATCTGAACTCACTTATTTCTCAGCGAGCATTGGTATTACAGGGGTGGGGTGGGGTACAGAGTGCATTTCACTTTATAGGGGCAAATATACACCTACTTTGAAAAGTCACATAATCTATCACTCATAGAGTAACAGATCCAAAATTACTGGTAATAAAGTGCTTGAGCTGGCTCGTACGTGCTGACGGCCAATTGCTATATATTCAGGAATTGTGTCATTGGCAGCTTGAAATCAGCCATGGTGGGAGCATTGACTCCGGAGAAATCTGCAGGGTATCAATCAAGGCTCCCCGTCTCTTCCTAAGGCTGCTTACTTGCCTGCCACTGTTCGCATGGCACTGGCGGTTTGTCCTGGTTCCCCACACACCTCTCCTCACCTCATCTCAGTAAAACCTTATTCCCCAGCAGGACAGTCCCTTGTCATTCATGATCCTTTTCCTCTCAGGGCTATAAAATAGGACTAGTCTAATAAAAAAGAATTGCCTGTTAATGGAGTCTAATTCTCTAATATATGATCCTTCTGGGTAATTCACTTGCATTTTGCCCAGGGACTTTCTGGAATATAGATTTATTTTTAAATCCAAGACAGTGTTTGAGGGCATGAGAGAGACAGGCAGTTGAAAGAGCAATGGGGCCTTGCAGAGCACTCTCCGTCCCAGCAAGCAGGCGACTGGTGATCTCACCCACTGTCAGGGTCACTGCCTTTACCCCCAACTCCATTTTTCCCTCTGTGGGCTGTGGGAAGTCACTGGTCCCTTCTGTTGAGGCAGGTGATGGGAACTGGGAAGACAACTTTGCTTTAAACTTGAAAGGCGTCAAAAGTAAAGGGATTCTTTGCAGTGTGTTTGCTCATGAGCTTTTTTATAGTAAAGGGCCTTATCCTTT
>NW_011889333.1:472183-483120 GCF_000151845.1 Pteropus vampyrus | reverse complement strand
AAAGTCTCCTCCTTAACCTAACAAAACACATCTTCATCACTCTCAACACTTAGGAAACTCCTAGGGTTGTGGGAGCTATGAGCCAGGAACTGTGAAGACCAGAGAGATATCTCATCAATCACAATAATGCAGCAAGTCACTTACACAAGTAACTCTCATCCATGCAAAGGGGCACATGCTGAATGGTAGCCGTTCAATAAATATTTATCAAAAAATGAAGGAATAAACAAATGGAGGAATATACAAATGAATGAATGTTTAAGGTATCTTACAAGTCTTTAAAAATGACTCCCATGATGTACACAAATGAAAAACTAAATAGTTAATGCTCAAATGAAAAGTTATATGTCAGTAATGTGAGTCAAAGGTACCCCTGATCCCTGCGGTTCCCTATAGTGACACCCTGTGGTGAAAAGCTGGTACTGCAAAAGTTATTGCTCGTGCTTCCCATTAGTGGCCGGCGTCGGCATTTTGCCGGAAAATTTGCTCTGCTATTTGTTTGCTCCTCCTCTACCACCGAGTGATCCTAGCCTGAGCACGAAGACTTTTGCTCGGTCCCCTACATAAATCACTGCTTATTCACTTAATATTACAATGCTGTGGCTGAATGCATTTTACTTGGCTTTGTCAGAATGGCAAGAGCAGGAACGATGGTGAAGGCAGGGATGTCTGGGGTGAGAAGTGTACGACTGTTCTTACGTCCTCTGTGCTCTTATCTTAACTTTTTGTACTATCTCTCCCTTTATACTAATAAGTGAACTAAAGACATAACAAATAATAAAAATGTGATGTAAGAAGCCTGCTATCTATTGAGCCTTATATACCAGTCACACATTAAAACTTTTTGTACTAATTCTGCTACCGATCTCATTTCATTCTTACAATAGCCCAACAGGGGAAATGAACTTATCCTATTTTACAAAAAAAGAGAGGTTTCAGACGGTTCCGTTACTTACTCAATGACACATACCTTGTCCCACATAGGACTGGGACCCAGAATGTCTGTCTTTTATACACATATTGCTTCTTATAACAGAGCAGAAAGAAAAATAGATCAGAAGGAGAAAAGGCCAACATAAATGGGTGTCTGCTTTACTTCCATCAGTAATTAAAATAAAATCAAAGCACTTGGCTTATTCCGAACTGGGCTTTCCCACAGCATCCCTCATAGCTGGGGCGATGCCAGCACTAAGAGGCAGGGATCCTTCATCAACTGGAGTGATATAAATGCAGTTTATGGTTAAAAATGGCAGACTTGTGGAATAAAAGCTTATCTGGCCAACGTTTTGTACAAACTACAAGAATTATTGCTATTTTCATTCTTGTACTTCTTGGGAGGTAAATGTTAAGGACAAATCCCCATTTTTCTTTAAAAATCCCTTTGAGAAACATAATATGTTTTGGCAACGATATTTAAAACATAACACTTATTTAAAAAAATATTCGCTGTGGTCCCATCCACCAACCCTGTGGGCCAGTGGAGAAATAAAAACCTCCAGGCACTCAAAAAAAAATTTTTTTTTTCAAATGCATTCACACAGCCGGAGAAACTCTAGACACAACAACATACTGTTCCTTGTCTGTTCTCTGGGGAAGACTTGATTCTGAGGTAGAGAATTAGGGAATGAATCTAATGAGCTGCCTTGACCCCTTCGATCTGGCGTCTGAGAGAGTCTGGAATATTTAGAGACTGGGTAAGTGGTCGCTAGGTCTCCCTGAGGCTTTGTGTTTGCAAAAGACTTTGCTGCCTAAGTGAAGACAACAACCCAGCCTCCCTGAAATGAGGAGAGGCAGCAGAAATGAAGACGGTGAAAAACTATGCCAGAAGAGTGGACAAGACGGTGCTTACGTTACTGCATTCATATGGATGTGTGGAAGAGAAACACAAAATCGTGGACACCAAATACCCCATAAGAGCAGCTTGAGTTTCCTTGAGCTGACTCTTTTTTCCTGGGCTTCTGGACAAATGCTCCCCCCCTGTGGTCAGATAGCAGAATACAGGCGAGAAAAAAAACTTGAACCAGGAGGGTGAGGTAAAGCCAGTATGGAATGTGTTCAGTTTTTTGCAAATGTTTTCTGAAGAGCTTTTGGTTTATGGAACCAAACTCTCTTTGAAAATAACAAACAGAAACCCAGAAACAACAACACAGTAACTTTCCAAAAGAGTTCCTATTTCCAGCTCACAGAACCTTCTTTTACCATCCAAACAAGAAGCGACTCCTCCCTCCACAGTCCGACACATAAGCAACAGAATTAGAATAGAGAGACTTCCTACGTCCTAGGAATTGTGTTAGATGCTGAAGATTGAAAGCTGAAAAGACATATTCTCTGCCCTCAGCAACTCAGATTTAATTGGGGGTGAAAATAGGGAGTGACCAGAACAAGTGATTTTAATATACGTGGTAAATGACAAGATAGGTACGGTACACATGTCATGCTTTGGGAAAACATAGGATGATCTGTCCAACTCTTGAAGATGATAGCTACTGAGTCTTCAAGTATGAGTAAGACTTATTCAGGCCCTGCTAAGAGAGTTGGAACCTTATTTTCTAGAGCTGGGTTAGATAAAACAGTGGCCTGGTGTCAGCTGCAGTGTCCTGCCCCAGTCCCAATTCCCATGTTTTGTTACGTGTTTAGTTCCACAAGCATTTCAGAATTAACCCCAGATAGGCATGGGAAACAAAGGAGGAATTTTAAAGATGGGGACAACCCGGTATGATCTGCAGATTAAATCAAGTTGGAAACAAATAGGATACGCAGCTGCTCCTGACTTAATGATGGTTATGTCCCAGTAAAACCATCGTAAGATGAAAATACAGTAAGTAAAAAATGCATTTACTACACCTAACCTGGCGAACATTATAGCTTAGCCTAGCCTGCCTTAAATGTGCTCTGGACACTTACATTAGCCTACAGATAGGCAAAACTATCTAACACAAAGCCTATTTTACAATAAAGTGTTGACTATCTCACGTAATTATCGAAAACTATATTAAAAGTGAACAACAGAATGGTTGAGTGGGCACTCACCATTGACGCATGCAGCTGAGAGCACACCGGGCACACAGATGGGCGTTTCACAGACAAGACAGAGTGTCCAGAAAATGCAGGTGACACGGTACACTGTAGAGTATTGGCTGTTTACCTTCGTGATAGCGTGGCTGACTCGGAACTGTGGCTCGTTGCTGCTGCCAGCATCACTAACCCGGGAAAAGATCAAAATTCAGGATTCAAAGTATAGTTTCTACAGAATACGTTTCGCTTTTACACTATCGTAAAAACAAAAAATCGTAAGTCAAACTGTCGTAAGCCAAGGACCGGCTGTGTTGAAAGAGTGCGCGCACACCTGGAAGTAGTTAATTTAATTAGGAAGCTGTTGCAGGAGTTCAGGTGAAAAGCTCTCAGGAGAAGTGATGGACAATAGCACCTGTGAAGGACTGGGGGTGGAGGGTGAGGGAAAAGCAGGAAAGAATTAAGCCCTTGAATCCATCATTATTCCATCCGGGATCTCTCACCAAGTCAGAGGAACATAGGAGAAGGAGCAGGCCTGGAATGAAAGATTAACTCAGGACACTTAGTAGTTTGTGGTATCCTTATGGCTTTTAACCATCCTGTTTTGATTTCTATTTCATTGTTTCTGGGCCTTCTCTGCCTTATTTTACTATAAGTTCATGAGAGCAAGGAACTCATTTGTCTCCATAGCCCTTAGGAGGCCTTTTGAAAAAGCACTCTTAGCAAATTGTTAAAAATGTCACTCTGCAAAAGTAAATGAGCATGTGTCAAAGTTTTATGTACCCATTAGTTAAAGGAACCAGTAGAATGACTGAGCTGATTCAAGAAGGTTTTGAAGAATGGCAAAAAAAGTATGATGAAATGAAGGCAATGTTAGAAACCAACGTGGTTAATTTGTAGGGAAAAAACCCCTAAGCTTTGGGTTTTTCATTTTCTATCAAACAGAAACAAAATACATCACACCTTATCAATTTTCTGTAAGTTACCCTTTAAGTTTACAGGGTTGTAAAACATCTGGGCTCGCATCAATTTTTAGATTTCCCCAGAGTCAGATGACTTTTCAGTTGGCATGTTAGAAAGCAGTCTGAAGTGAAATTTTAAAGATACATCCATATTCATCATTTTGCCTTATTTCCAAGTTTTGAAAACTTTTCTACATATTTTCCTACAGTAATGTCTATTTTAAAAATATTGAATTTATATCCCGAGACTATACAAAAATAGATTCGAGGTGGTATAAATTAAAGCAAAATTAAAAGCAAAAGAATAAAATCAATAAAGTAAAAGGGAAATAAAATTGATAAGATACCACAATTAAAGTTTAGATTTGTTCATGCATTTCTAGGCAGTCAGGACAAAATAATTTACACAGTAAATTATTCATCTCTATCATAAAGGAAGAAAAATCCAGTGCTGAGGTGGTTGATATTGCGTTTTGTGTTTCCTCTTCCTCCTTCTAAATTCTAAAACAGTGTCATATGGACCTTCACAGAAATGACATAGGTGTAGTGGCATATGTTCCCAACATTCGTACAGTAACTATAGGCACAGATTACCAATGACTATTTGTTATGGATTTTTTTGATCAAAATCAATGACTTCATATTTTTAAGTGCATCTGTATGAACGAAAATGTATTCGTTAAAAACAGACTTTTATTTGGAGTAGTTTCAGTGGGAAAAAAAGCCTTCACACTTCGCCCTCACATTCCATATGTAATGTACAAAGTCGCTTAGATAAAATAAGCATTCTTCATCAGCCATTTGGCACAAATCTCTACCAAATTAAATATCACACCTTTAATCTTTACCGGGTAGGTCAGCACGTGGCCACACATCTGAACATCTGTGATTGCACCTGCTCCTGTGGAGGCAACACATCTGAACATCTGTGACTGTACCTGCTCCTCTGGGAGTCTGAGGCAGAGCCCTGTCCTGAGCCCAGAGGAGGAAGCTCTCTGTGTGGGCCTGGTGGACGTTTACTCTCTCACTGGCACTGTGGTAGAAAGTGTCCTCCACCTCCCTTAGCATCTCCAGAAAGACACTAGGGTGCTTACCTCTGCAGCTAGAAGAAATCAAGTTGTTGACATGACAGCATTACCTGAGTTTGATACCAGAATTGCAGTTCATCAAAACAGAGTTTTTTATTTATAAAATCAGAATCCATAACAATCACGGCCTACTTCACGGCATGCTGATATGCTTGGTCCTTTTCTCATAGACTCAGTCAGCTGTAAGTCTTCATCAAATGACGTAGATGGTGACGTCTTGAGGGCTGGGCTACATCTTACTTACTCTCCTCTGTTTAAAAGATTTGACAGGGCATGTAGATGGATCCTATAAATGGGTGAAGAAGATTGTAACGAACTGATTAGTGACCCTTTTTGCTACTTAAAATAAGAGGTTACGAGAGAAAGAAGAGACTTTTTTAGCATGGATTTTTCAAGCCCACCATCAAATATTAATATTTTTAATAGTTCTTAATAGTGACCTACAAAATTGTACTGCACATTGTACCACACTGGCTTTGTTTCATGTATACGTGGGTTGTTTCCTGCCTTTAGCTCTTTGAGGGTAAACCCACACCTACAAGCCATAGGGATGGGCACATAATGAATGCTTAGGCGACACATACTTATTAACTTCTTACATCTAGTGGCTCTACAAAGTAGACAAAAAAAGATAGGTGGAAAAGGAAAAGAAGTAATATCTGGAAGAATGGCAAATAGCTGTCAAGATTGTCTCTGAAACTACACTCAGGGCAGGTATGCTAATGATCATTGTTCTCTCCTTTTGAGTATAAATTCTGCCTTGGATTCCTCATCACAGTCCCCCTGGCAGGTATAATAAAAAATGCAGAGTGGATATGAGAAAAAAAAACCTATTTACTCTCTTTGATGTAGAATTTGTTCTTAGTCGTTACGCTGATAGCCCTGATTTGCCTCAGTTCAGTGAAAAACAAAACAAAAAACCTATGAACAAGTCAAGATAAAGTTTTAAAAAATGCAGCTTGTTTTATTTTTATATAAACTAAAACACCAGAGCTCATTGCTTCCTATATTAAATACATAAATTATAAAATAACCATTCATAAAACTTTACATACAATAAGTTGATTCCAATCTCTACGGTAATACATATAATACATGTACGTGTTCGCTGTACTTCAGAGGATCATTCTGGTGAAACTTGATTTATACTTTTCTTCCATTAATAGACAAGCACTGAAGCAATATATGGACTCATGCTAATGAGGCGGAAATAACCCCAACTGAGGCAGCTGATTGGATGAAAGCTCTGAGAAATTGGCCCCCTGGCTACATGTATGCAGTAGACATCTGGAAGATTATGGATTCAAATACCTTGGCTCTATACTTGAGTCCCCACAGAATTGGATCTTGAAGGTTAAAACATGCACGAACTCTTCTGCAAATGGGATTTTAGTTGATAAAAATACGAGATTTGGGCTAATATTAATACCGTAGATTGTGCTGGACTTACTGTCGCTCCTCCCGGAAAACCATCGGCATCACTACAAGGCTGCTTTAAGGGCTTGAGTAATGGAAAACCTATGAGAAGTTCTTTGCCTCAGTCTACAACAGGGAATAGTAGTAATGAACAGAAGGTGGGGTAAGAGGGATAAGAGGCAGGCAAGGAGGGAAAGAGCACAGACACCTGATGCTGAACAAAAACATGAGTTACCCAGCAGTATCAGAGAAACCCCTTCCTTAAGTCCTCAGTCGTAGGACAGACGTACACATGTAGTAAGTACGCACACCATCATACTATATACAGAATACATATGTGTATATATGTACAGCACATATTTATAAGTGTTTGGATTTTGATCTGCCTCATTATTATGGTTAATAGGGGAAATAGGCACATTTTGTGAGATGTCAATCAAATATAAGTGATTCCTGTTATTAATGGATGCTGGGGATATGCTTTTGGGAAACTGCATCATCCACAATTCAGCAAGTTTGTGGAATCTTGATTGTAGGCAAAGTTGGACTCAAAGTTGTTCATCCACACCACTCCCACCATGCAGAATTTTGATATAACAAGGATGGAAATAGAAGCATCGGTACAAAGACCTCAATGCAAAAACAGAGAGACAAAAACGGGGAACCAACCAACGACTGGTACCTTTGAGTTTGAATACAGAAAATGATAATCTTCTTGTTCTTTGCCACATTACCCCTGAAGTATATCTTTAGTAATTTTGATTGAACATTGGACTCTCAACAATAGAAGATTTATTTAGGAAGAACTAAACTGCCAAACTAAAGGCAGCAAAGGAATGTGAATCTGCCCTGGCCTGTACTGAAACGGAATCACAGAGGATCAGCTCCAACCTTCTACGATGTCTGAATCCTTTTGCCAGCACTTCTGAAATTCAGTCTCAAGACAACATGTTACACAGAAATAATGAGGCAGTTGAATGGAGTGGAAACGTTTCTCTCTCAAGACCTTGTGACCTACTTTTTTCCCTTTAGAAAGTAGAAGTCCCCTCATAGAACCATTACGGAAGCATTAACTCATTGCGTAAGCAGTCATCTAAGCTTTGATTACTGATCTCTCAAAAGTTATATTGAACTTCTTCAATATAGTAGATAAATATATATATTTTCTATGCCACTCTTCGACAGATCAAAAAATTCAATTAAATATTTAAAAAAAAAAAAAAAACGCTTTCCATGGATTTTGATGCAACATAACACACGTTCCAATTATTTAAACATCGGTGCAAAACTGATGAATATTTTGTTTCCATGAAAGTCTAGGCATATTAAAAAGATTTGCTTCATTTTAAAACAATAAACTTATGCATTTCATTGAAGACATTGAACATATATGAATTACACAAGTTTTACAAAAAAAGTTGACAGTAGGCAAAAAGGAATAATAAGTTTGCCAGAGATTTATTTCAAACCGAAAGCAAAGTTAATTGAAATAAAATACTGTAGCAAAAATTATTTGGCAAAACTTTATTTCCTTTATTACTAGTAGAGAACAAATGTTCACTTTCTACTCCAGTGACAACCCATGAGCCCTCTACATCATCTCTATCCTACTGAAGAACCATGCCACCTGTGTGAAGTTATTTGTGAATGGAAGGAAAAAAGTCAAAAATTTATTCTTCCATTCCTAAAATCTCACTATTGGCAATAATTTCATTTATGTGACACAGGTTAAAAGGGATCTTTTATTTATTTTTAGCAAATTCTAGTGTTTCCTAAAATAAAACTTGGCGGCATTATAAAAAAGTCAATTTAGTAATAGATGCTTTCTATTATGATAGCCGAATAGTCTTCCATTTTTTTCCTTTCTCATAAAATTTTTCCTGTCTTGAATAACTGTTAAATTGCGATTTTCATTTTATCTCAAGCTATTTTTAAATATTGTCAGTTGTGTTAATTTTCCAAGAGATGAATATTTTGTTAAGAAAATATTAAATAAATCAACCCTGGAAAATGCTGTTTTGATTGCTAGTAACTCATTGGCCAAATGTGTCAGGATAGTTACAATGAAAAATTTAAGATCAGACTAGGGATTATCCACTCTGTAAGAAGTGGGGCCACAGTAAACCTCTCTAGTAGTAATGAGACTCTCTTTTTACTATTGCTGTACATCATCTACAAGGGCAGCATTCATTTACATACGGTCCATTTCTATGGATCCATGAGTGACTGTTCACGTACATTTACATTTCGCTGTTTTTTATAACTGTGGAAGTGGACAACAGATGTACTCATAATAATGTTTGGCCTTATCTAATAATACATTAATTTTGAGGATCATGAGTAAGACTTGGTAAAAATGCTACCTTTTAGCCTAAAGTCTAGAGAAATTTGCTAATCTCCTTGATCATAAGCAACAAGAACCCCTCCTTTTGCATTCACCCTAAACACATCTAAAGTTGCTTAAATGGTTACTCTAGGTATTGCTCTTATGTGATTTTTTTTGTGTGATGCAATCAGATTTATAGCAGATAAGGTGTATGATTAAACCATAGAATTTCTACAAATGTTTCTAATCATTAAAAAATAGTCAATGTTTGGATATAAACTACATTTTGGAGTGGAGGTGGGGAAAGCAAGATGAATTGAAGAAAAGTAGGTTTGGTGGTGGAGATGGAATATGAATTTGCTCAGATGGACCGTGGACTGGCCAATGAAGAGCAATGGAAAAGTTGAAGATATGGGAGAGTAATATGTTGATATTTGAAAGGAGGGAGTCACAGACTGTAGTGGCACTTTTCACATTGCTGCACAATAAATCTACTATTCACATTAATCTGGAACCCACCCAGTTGAACAAAGTATTCAGCAGATGGATAATTATTTTGTAAATTCCCAATCACATCATTGGACCTTCCCTCCAAATGAAAGGGATAATCAGATTATGTCATGCTATTGGTTCACTCCAGGCCTTAATTTTATGGTTGGCTCTCCTACGGTAAAAGTCGAGTTTTATATTATGGTGTGCATATGCAGTAGGAGAGCTTGGAGATACTCATCACTGAAATGACACATTCTACCTTGTTCAGTAGCATGAGATGATCTATTTACTCTAGGTTATTAGAGATCCTGGCTCTGGATCTCTCAATCTTTATTGCTAGTAATGTCCCTGGTAGTTTGAAGGGAAAGCATCATTGCTGCAGGCTTAGATCTAACCAAACTGAAGCATTATTTTATTACGCAGGGGACTCTTCTTCTCGACAATACAAGAAATTCAAATAATAATAGCAGTCATAATAATTACAAAGCACTTTGTGCTACTTTAAGCACCTCTTGTTCCAGAATTGCAAAAAAGAAACTTTATGAAAAAGCATTTTAACCTCATTTTGCAGATGAGGAAACTGAGGCACAGAGAGGTTATGTGACTGGGCCAAAGATACCTGTGTGTCATCAGTAGATGTAAGAACGAAAAGTGGAGCCCAGCATCGTAGCTGTTCTTGTACATTCTTCAGTTATTGTCCTGGCTTTGAAAATGCCAGTGCTAAAACCGAAGATGCTGAACCCACGTGTGGGGGCATTTGGGTAGCATTTCATAGAAAAGAGTTTCTGGCTCCCTACACACATTCTCCATGCATGGGAATTCTAGCCCTGTAAATAAAACCTTGACGACTTGAAAAATTGAGGCTGTTTTGTTATCTACAGTAAATGAGGTGTAAAATTAGCTTTTTGGGAACACTTATTTGCTCTCAGATCTGAATCTAAGACTCAGTATTACATAACTTAGGAAAAGTCCCAGTCTTCTAATTGACTCTGGTAGAAAATAACTTTATCAGTAACATAATGTTACTTCTATATAAAATAGTAGAGCTATCTTTTTGTTGTCAGCTCTCTGAAAAAAAAAAAAGTTATCGATCTATATGACAAGAGGTTTGAGTGCTCTAGGTACATCAGGCCATTTAAAAAAATAATCATAATTTAGTTTAATATTCACATATCTGTGGCAAACTCAATAGTTGGTAGAAGTTTAACTTATCACCTCTATGGTGTTTTAACTCAAATAACATACCATTTATTTACAGGCATTTTAAGTGGCCGTTTGAACACCAGTATTTGGAAAACTGAAAGATCCAGGGATGCTCTCTGGCCCATGTTCCCTATAGATGTTGGCATTCTAAAAAGAATTAAGTCAGGGAGCTTGTGATTTCGAGCGTTATCTTCTTGATTTTCGATATGAATGAGATCAGTCTGTTGTTCATGGAGGAACACAGATGTGACAGAAGGTCAAGGAAACAGCAAGTCTGCTTTTATTTTTCATGTTATGTTCGCCTGAGTCCTTGGCCTTGTCACCAGTGTAGTCGGGGTCACTGCGATCTGCTCCTCATCTGTCGTCTGTGGAATGAATGCAGTTGCCAGCTCTACCTTCTGCAGAAAAACAAACCGGAGAGTGCTCTTTTTCCCGTTC
>NW_011889333.1:467047-472133 GCF_000151845.1 Pteropus vampyrus | reverse complement strand
TGGGGGCATTTGGGTAGCATTTCATAGAAAAGAGTTTCTGGCTCCCTACACACATTCTCCATGCATGGGAATTCTAGCCCTGTAAATAAAACCTTGACGACTTGAAAAATTGAGGCTGTTTTGTTATCTACAGTAAATGAGGTGTAAAATTAGCTTTTTGGGAACACTTATTTGCTCTCAGATCTGAATCTAAGACTCAGTATTACATAACTTAGGAAAAGTCCCAGTCTTCTAATTGACTCTGGTAGAAAATAACTTTATCAGTAACATAATGTTACTTCTATATAAAATAGTAGAGCTATCTTTTTGTTGTCAGCTCTCTGAAAAAAAAAAAAGTTATCGATCTATATGACAAGAGGTTTGAGTGCTCTAGGTACATCAGGCCATTTAAAAAAATAATCATAATTTAGTTTAATATTCACATATCTGTGGCAAACTCAATAGTTGGTAGAAGTTTAACTTATCACCTCTATGGTGTTTTAACTCAAATAACATAACATTTATTTACAGGCATTTTAAGTGGCCGTTTGAACACCAGTATTTGGAAAACGGAAAGATCCAGGGATGCTCTCTGGCCCATGTTCCCTATAGATGTTGGCATTCTAAAAAGAATTAAGTCAGGGAGCTTGTGATTTCGAGCGTTATCTTCTTGATTTTCGATATGAATGAGATCAGTCTGTTGTTCATGGAGGAACACAGATGTGACGGAAGGTCAAGGAAACAGCAAGTCTGCTTTTATTTTTCATGTTATGTTCGCCTGAGTCCTTGGCCTTGTCACCAGTGTAGTCGGGGTCACTGCGATCTGCTCCTCATCTGTCGTCTGTGGAATGAATGCAGTTGCCAGCTCTACCTTCTGCAGAAAAACAAACCGGAGAGTGCTCTTTTTCCCGTTCACACTGCAGATGTCTCTGTTCCTGAGTTTTAAACAATAATAAAGACAGAAAAGCAAATCCCTGTAGTAAGAAACCAGACTTTTCAAATGAAACATTTTATTGTAAATAGTTCCTTATAGGTATTCCTCGTGCTTCATTCCCCACCCACCCTTGTGTTTTGTTGGTTTTGTTTTGATTTTTTTAAAATGCTGTTTATTTCATGACTAGTGTTTCCATGGGGTGTGGTGTTACAGTAAAATGGCACCCCCTGCACAGCAGGGGTAGAATGTTTCATTGTAACTTTGGTTCTATGCCCGAGACATCTTTGCTTGATCTGCTGAAATTGTTTCCATTGCTGAATTTTTTCTTTACACAATATATGTTTATAGTTCTTTTCTTCTGGTTTGACATATACATGTTTCATTAAATGCAGCATATATTGTAGATTTTCAACAGGGTCACGTAGGAACTGTCAAGTAAGAAACCTTGAATAATGGCTTTAAAATACATAGTTGTAGTCCTGGCTACAGGGTAGTTCTTAATTTTCGATCTCCCTTTCACTGCTGTAAACATTTCTGCCATCTTGAAGGTTTAGAAGCATTTGCCTTTCTGGGGTCTTATCCATGTTTCCGATTAGTCTGTAAAACACGGAAAATTCTTTAATCATCATTTCTGTCAATAGCTGAAACAGAAAAACACTAAAACTTTTTTTTAAGAAAAAAGTATTTTTTATTATTTACCATCTCTTTGAGTTGTATGATCTTGTGCAAGTTACATAAAGAAAGCCGTTAAGCTTAATTCCATTAATTTTAAATGAGAAAATAGAAGTATCTATTTTAAAGGTTGTTGCAACATAATGCATATAAAGCAACGAACAGTTCTTATCTCACACTAAGTGGCCTGAAATATTAGATATTATCATTATTACCTTTTGCTCTGGGGGCCTTCCAAGGCGATGCCTTAAGAAGCTCATCTGAGTCATCATGCCCCTAACTATCAATATACTATTTTAAAAGGTCTGTCTATCCCTTTCGGTGACTTATTTTTATGTTATATTTCCTCCCAACAACTGTATCCAGCGGCAAGTGTTGCCCCTGGAAGTCCAGACCTGAGGATTCCCTGGGAATATTTTCCCACACAGGTTTCCTGGTTGACCCCAAAGGTGTCCCTGAAAAGGTGCTTCCCTGGGCTATGTCAGTCAGGACTCCTAGTTCTGTTTCTCTTTAAGTCCATGTGTCTGGGTTTTCACTTGCATAGCAGTTTAGGACATAATGTTCTCTTCAAAAAAAAAAAAAATGCTGGAAATGGTGTGGGGGACGTGCTCTTATGTGCTGCTTAAGGTCAGGGCTTTTAGAGTCTGAATGATGTGGATGGTGAAAAATATTTCTATTTTCTCACTGTGTGCCCAAGGACAAGTTAGTTAACTTCTCTGTCTTAATTTCCCAATCTATAAAATAAAGATACTGACTCTGTAGCAGGATTCTACTGGTGCCCCAGAAATGGTGACCATTATCTAAAGTGGTGGCAAAGGAGGCACTTAGTACCTCAAGGATGCTTGCGGTTCACCACAGAATTCATACCTGCAGAGCCACTCCATCTGCTCCAAAAGACTAGATTAGATTGGGATAAAAGTGACAGAGTCACAGAGAACCAGTAGAAAGGAAGCACAATGGCTGGGATGAGAGTTGGAAGAAGAAGGAGGTACCAAAAGGCATAAACAGAAATTGGTGGTGCTTGTACAAAGGAGACTCACATTCTAGTGCTCAAACTCGGAGCAATGCTCATCTTCCTTTGTCTCTCTGGGCAGGGAACTGGAGAGGGATGGTGGGCAGAGATGGGACAGTAGCTCCCTTCCCAGCAAGAAGCAAGGAGCTGGGACTGGTACCACCAATGCTGGAACCCAGAGTGGCAGTGGAAGAGTTGGCGGCTCAGCCAGTCAGGGAAAGTGCAGTCAGCACGCCCCACATGGCTTCTGAGCAATTTATACATATGTCCCCCACATGACCAGTCTTTCATCGCCTCCCAAAGAAAAGACACTGAGAACTGGTCTGGTTAGTAACAGCCAGAGGAACAGTATCAACCTCAGGGAAAGTGCCATAACCACTGCCAATGGGCTTGAGAGACATGGTCCCCTCTTCCTCGTCCCTGCCCTTCTGAAGAGCTGGGCCTCAAAGGGAAGGGAAAGAGATCTTATACAGAATTTTTAAACTGAGCTAGATTTTCAAGAACTGAAAGCGACTAAAAAATTTGGGAACCAATCTAAGATTTAATTGTAGGATGAGAGAAGGAAATAACACAGAACTTGAGTAAAAGCCATGCTTTGAGAAAAAGATTATGTTCATATTTATATCGAACTGGAATGAGAGCCCTAAACAACGAGAATATTCCCATATTCCCTAGTCAAGAAGAGAACTGATCAGAATATATATAAAAGATACTTTAAGGTATGTGTATGTGTGTATATGTGTATGTATATATGTAGCATATGTGTGTTTGTTTATATAAAATAAATACGTAAACACAAAAGTCTTTTACTTGCAAACTTTCAACTTACATGCTTCTCAGAGATAAACGCTAAATTCTGTTTCAAAGCACATATGTGTAATATCTGCCAGTCACAACAGGTAAAGCCCATCATCTGAGTAAAACCACGTTGGTTCCAAAAAACAAGTAAACTTAAAGGCAGTCTCCCAGAATGTTAAATTTCTGTACATTGAGTGTCTTTAAAAGGAATTATGATTTCTTCAGCAAAGCTAGATTTATTCAAACTGGCATTATGAAAAACTGAAGTGTTATCCAGTAGGTCACCATAGATGACGAATTTTCAATAAACCAAAGGTCAGTACACTATAACTCAAACCACATAGAATATAAATTTGTCTTTGACTCAGGAGGCCCTTCTGGATATTCTAGAACCTCGGGGACAAATACCACGTGATTTCACGTACATGTGGAGACTAAAGAACAAAATAAACAACAACAACAGAAACAAACTCATAGATACAGAGAATATTTCGAGGGCTACTAGATGGGAGGGTGGTTGGGGGAAGGAAAAAAGGGTAAAAGGATTAAGAAGTACAAATGACAGTTACAAAATAGACATGGAGATATGAAGTAGAGCATAAGTTAAACAGTCAACAGTGTTATAATAAATATGTAATGGGGAAGTGGGGTACTAGATTTAGTGGAGTGATCACTGTGAGTTATATAGATCTCTAATCACTATGCTGTAGAACTGAAACTAATATATCATTGTATGCCAACTATAAATGAAAAAAAAAACA
The DNA here is from genome assembly GCF_000151845.1 of Pteropus vampyrus. Classification (NCBI taxonomy): domain Eukaryota; kingdom Metazoa; phylum Chordata; class Mammalia; order Chiroptera; family Pteropodidae; genus Pteropus; species Pteropus vampyrus. Next base: position 467,977 of record NW_011889333.1, on the reverse strand, counting down.
TTGAATTGTACCATGTAAATATGAGCAACTAATTGTCTATTATATTTCAATGAAGCTGGAGAAAAAGAATAAGGAGCAAAATTCTCCTATTCTAAACAACAAATATAGTAGAGGTTGGTCATATTGCCATTTGTTTTTCCATAGGCCACGTACAGGCATTCATAGGAGGGACTGGTAAAATATAAATGTAGTAAGAAATAAACAATTGCCTGATTTAATGAAGACTTTGCACATTACCAACTGTGGCTGTTTTTCTAATACAGAATTTATTTTTTGTTGATTTTTTTTTCTATCAGAACAATAATACGGTAATTATGTGCCATAAAATGTTTTATGTTACTAGATAAGAAGTGAAAATATTGAGCTGTCGAGTTCAAGAATTCATGGCTGACACTAGAGAAGCATCATTAAAAATGAACTAGACGAGAGTATGTGGATGAAGAATCATGATCGCCTCTTCTCTGTCTGGTCTCCCCGACTTCATAATGAACAAAGCTGGTGCTGTTACGTTCTTCACTGATCCATCTCTCCTCAGGAAAGGATTTTCAGCAGGTCATTGCAATGAGGCTATAACAAGTAACCTGGTGATATCTATTTTTGTAGTCCTCTCATTTTCTACTTTCCTGCCTCCCTGGATAACTAATGTGAAAGAATTAGTGGCACACTATTTACTTGGAATAAATACACAGAATGAATGGGCAGATGATATCTTCTGACACGCCTGGGGCTCCCTGCTTAAGGTAAGAGCCCCAGTACAACCCATGGAACTGAGTTATTTAGTCAGCAACCATTGAGCAGTAAGGCTGTCTCCTGAGAAGACTTCAGCAGCTTTTATATATTTTTCTTATTTAAAATTTTTATTTTATATTAGTTTCAGGTATATAGTACATTGGTCAGACATTTAAATAATTTATGAAGTGATACCCCAAT
>NW_011889333.1:462663-465167 GCF_000151845.1 Pteropus vampyrus | reverse complement strand
CTTGCTTGTGTGGCATGAAAAATAATCAATTGTATATAAGCTGAAAATTACTGTTTGGCCATCGCCCATGAGAATACTGGCTATTGCCCATGGGAACATAGGCAATCACCCATAGGAACATAACATTCTAACAACAAGCTTTCTGCTTCTGTACTCCCCGCTTGCACACCTGATCAGTGGGTTGACAGGTAGTGAATAGGAGAGAAATAAACCTTTGCGTTTAAGATAGAATGAAGAATGGGATTTAGGGCTTAAAAACTTTGTATCTTGGCATTTCGGGGCTGCTCCTTTGTACAGTACAGCCGCCGGCTAATAAACAGCCTTTGAGAGCATACTTGGTTTGGCCTATTCTATACAGGCCACAACACTGCATGTGCTACAACGCTATCTACCACTTTTCGTGCCAAAGAATAACTGTCATTCTGAAAAAAAAGTATTTTGGAAGAAGGAGTAAAGCCAGAGAGTTGGTTATATGAGGATGTACCTTTCTGGGCATACCTGCTTAACTCCTTTCTTGCACATGCTGATGCCCTTTTGCTTGTCTATTCCACAAGCACGTAACAGAGTTGATACCCATGGATGGAGAGAGAAGGTGTCTCTCTTCTATTTTTTCAACTTGCTATAGAAAATGTTAAATAACGTAAGGTCCAGGAAAAGTCTCTGGACACTATACCTTAATAGGATAACCAAAGTGACACGGACTGTGATAAATGGACATAGAATAGCAGCTAGCCCTTCTTCATTTTTAAATAATGGTACTGAGATTTGTGTTTTCCACACCTGGGCGGACACCGAAATCTCCCATTATGTTTGTTAAAAACATAGACCAACCCTTGCTCTCTCCCTCTCCTACCATCTATTTCACATCCATGTCCAGTAATCTGCTTCACTGAGTCAAAGGAAGGCCCTGAAATCTGTTTTAATAGCTCTGGGAATCACTGTCTAAGATTATTTATAGTACATGTATTCATAAGATGTGAAATTCATAATTCAACAATAAGACTCTTCTTTTTTTTCTAAATTGACTTTGAAGATTATCTTATTTGAAAACCCAAGATCCAGTTTCACTTAATAGCCTGCTTTCCTGAGTTCTGATAAGGAGAGTTGGGGAAAAAGGGTTTAAAAAAATCAGTCATCATTAGCTTGTTAAGATTCACAGCAATTAAAATTTTCAAGCCGGAAAAGATACTAAAAATATACTCATATTTCATCACTTTACAGATACAGAAGCAACTCTTTCTGTGATGAGAATATTGAGATCCAGACATTGTAACTTCCCAAAACAAAACAGTTAACTAGAAAACAAATTCTTGATTCCAATTATACTTCATGGTTGCTTTATTTCTCTAGTAAAGACCCACTTGGATTGGATCTATTTCTCGTTTTATGGCATTTAAGCTAATCAAGCCAAGTATATATATTTTAAAACATGAGCATATTAAGTATATGATCCTTTCATCAAATACCTCTTGGAATCACATTTTGAGAATTAAATGGAAGCTTACCTTTAGAGGCACCTTGACATCAAGGCCATAGAATAAAGGCAAGAGAGAAGAACAAGAATAGAAACAGAAACTGCAGAAGAAAAAGAAGAAGATTATGTAAATCTGAATTTCCATAGTGCCATTCTGGTTGTACAAAACCTCAGCTTTTCCACATGCTCAAGCCTGATCACTTCTCATATACACGCCAAGTATCTTTTTTGTCGAACAAACATAACTTTAATTTGTCTATTGGCAAAGCAACGCAGTGACTAACTGGTGATGTTCAACTAACATCGACTCACACATTTTAGAAATCTGAGGAGATCGTACAGATAATTTTGAAAGTGAGAAAAATAAGCGCAGTTAATCAACAGACTAATTTCACACAATTTCATGGCATGGTGAAACCTAGAGCTTTGATCTCCTGAGTCCTACTCTAATATATATTATTTTCTCTATTTTGAATATGTGGAAGGTTGTTTCAAAAACACAAATATGATCAAAGCATACACTTAGTCAGTACTGTGACTGGTGGTTAATGAGTCAGGTTTTAGGACTAAGGCACAACAGGAAGAATATCAATATGTAGAATAAACATACGACAAATTATCCACAGTGGGACACTCCTGAGAGGGAAATGGGGCACTATTTACACTAATTAGATCAGAGTGACATGTATAAACTGGGTCTGTCTTGTACAATTGAGTTTTTGTGGTCTTCCTATTAGTATGAAACATGCTTATATATCAGTGCACAGATCAGATAATGAACGTATGATGCTGTTCCAGCCTGCCACGCTTCTGAGATAGATCTCGCCTTATTTGACCCATAGAAGGTAAGTGAAGTCTGATTTGTTTCTCTATACCAGGAATTTCACTAGAGAAGCAGATGGTTGGGTGGACTAACAGATGTCTGTGTAGCACTGGCATATTACAAAAGGTCACAGGTCAGGTCAGTGTTTTCAAATATTGATTTCTTTTGTAGTTAGTCAGAAAGTCTTTTGCCTTGTTATCACTCATC
>NW_011889333.1:460821-462613 GCF_000151845.1 Pteropus vampyrus | reverse complement strand
ACTCTATCACTCGTCTCGCTCTATACATAGCCATTACAATACTATTTACTATATTCCCTATGCTGTACTCTATGTCCCTGTGACTATTTTGTAACTACTAATTTGTACTTCTTTATCCCTTCACCATTGTCACCCAGCCCCCCAACCTCCCTCCCCTCTGGCAGTTACCAGATTGTCCTCTGTATCTTTGAGTCTGTTTTCCTTTAGTTTGTTCCTATTGTTCCTTCTGCATATAAGTGAAATCATACAATATCCATATTTCTGTCTGATTTATTTCACTCAGCATAATAACCTCTAGGTCCATCCATGTCATTGCAAATGGTAGGATTTCATTTTTTATGGCTGAGTAATATTCCATTGTATATGTAAACTATAACTTCCTTATCTCATCGCCTATTGATGGGCACTTAGGTTGCTTCCATATCTTGGCTATTGCGAATATCACTGTCATGAACATAGGGGTGCATAGATCTTTACAAATTGGTGTCTTGGTTTTCTTTGGGCCTTCAGCAGCTTTTAGATCATCAATGACAAAAAATGACTTAGATAATTGCTAAAAGAAAAGAAGCGTGAGCCACTCTATTTTAAGGAGGGTATCTTTATATATAATTTAAATTAATAGGGTTTAAGAGCAGAACATAAATCATGAATTTAGTAGGAAAATATTTTTATGGTTATTTGCAGTGTGCTTTTACTACCTGACAACAAGCCAAGCATTTTTCTTCCCTACTTCTTCCTATCTCTCTCTCACCTGCTTTGGCTATATAAGTAGCATTAATCAGTTTCCAATGTCTTATTCTCTTGTATTTTTAAAATCCAGATTATTCCCTGAAAAGAGAAGATGAAAAGGCACATACTTGTTTTGTGTTTTGGTTTAGGTGGTAAACCACTTGGCAATACTAGAGGTTATAATTTCAAATTTATATATTTGCAAACTCAGTCAATGTGATAACATTTTTTTAAAAAAATAATAATAGCCAAGAGTTGTTGATTATTGATTACATGCCAGGTAATGTGATAAGACCTTTATTGTCATAATCTCACTTAATTCTCTTAACATAACACCACACTGTAGATAATATAATTATAACCATTTTATGGAATAGAAAACCTAATCTAGGTTTAATCTAGATTAAACCTCTACCATGGCAATGTTAGTAAATGGCAGGATTCCAATTTATTCCTGAAGTATATTCAACTTCAAGGTTGTACACTCTAAACTACTCAGCTACTTGTACATATTTTATACCACCCAGATACACTGTCACATTAATTTGCTACATCGTTATTATGTTTTTTCATTTGACAATTACTAAGCGTCAATTATGTACTACTGAAGGAGAAGCAAATCAAATCTTGTACATCCCCCAAGGAATGACACAAAATGTGAAAAGGTATAGAGATGAGCACATTATAATTTCAAAACCTGATAAGTAAGGAGCACTACTCAAATCGCAGAAGACCCCTCTAGTTGCTGATATATATGAACATAAATGATTCTCAAGGTGCGAGACAAATGCCCTCTTATTTGTGTGGCAGTTTGGTGGTTAAAAGTGGACTCTGGAGTGAGGCTGCCTAAGTACAAATCCTAGATCTGCTGACCGTAGCTGTGTGGTTTCGGAAAAGTTGCATGCTATAGTTCCTGCAACATAAGGGTTGTTGGAGAGAGAACTGTTTGTTTTCTGATGCTCTGGCTATTTTGATCAAATTTTTGATTTCCTAGAGAACCTCATCCATTTCACTTCAAACATTCTTATTTAATTTAACAGACTCTGTCCTGTTCTGTTGTGAC
>NW_011889333.1:460471-460771 GCF_000151845.1 Pteropus vampyrus | reverse complement strand
GCATATTACAAAAGGTCACAGGTCAGGTCAGTGTTTTCAAATATTGATTTCTTTTGTAGTTAGTCAGAAAGTCTTTTGCCTTGTTATCACTCATCAGGTGCATTCTGTTGTCCATGACACCTTTGAATAAGGGTGATTTATGGCATTCTACAACGGGCATGTTGTTTGCGTATTTCCTTTAATGCTATTACTTACAAGTCTCTTGCTTCACTATTGAAAAACTGTATGAACAAATTATAAATATGGTGCTAAGACTGCATATTGGTGGCTATTCTATTAGTGTGAAATGAAAAAACTCTG
>NW_011889333.1:459253-460421 GCF_000151845.1 Pteropus vampyrus | reverse complement strand
ATATGAACATAAATGATTCTCAAGGTGCGAGACAAATGCCCTCTTATTTGTGTGGCAGTTTGGTGGTTAAAAGTGGACTCTGGAGTGAGGCTGCCTAAGTACAAATCCTAGATCTGCTGACTGTAGCTGTGTGGTTTCGGAAAAGTTGCATGCTATAGTTCCTGCAACATAAGGGTTGTTGGAGAGAGAACTGTTTGTTTTCTGATGCTCTGGCTATTTTGATCAAATTTTTGATTTCCTAGAGAACCTCATCCATTTCACTTCAAACATTCTTATTTAATTTAACAGACTCTGTCCTGTTCTGTTGTGACGACCTGCTGAAATGTGAAAAGGTTATAGGATAATTACAACCGGAAACTGGACAAAGGAAGTCTATACTTTAGGCCTAGTTTCTGGAACCCCTTAACCGCATTCTGTTAATCATGAAACTTGTAACAATGAGCTCATATGCTAACTGCCAATTTTAGCCTGTGTAACCCTGCTTGCTTGTGTGGCATGAAAAATAATCAATTGTGTATAAGCTGAAAATTACTGTTTGGCCATCGCCCATGAGAATACTGGCTATTGCCCATGGGAACATAGGCAATCACCCCATAGGAACATAACATTCTAACAACAAGCTTTCTGCTTCTGTCCTCCCCGCTTGCACACCTGACCAGTGGGTTGACAGGTAGTGAATAGGAGAGAAATAAACCTTTGTGTTTAAGATAGAATGAAGAATGGGATTTAGGGCTTAAAAACTTTGTATCTTCGCATTTCGGGGCTGCTCCTTTGTACAGGACAGCCACCGGCTAATAAACAGCCTTTGAGAGCATACTTGGTTTGGTCTATTCTATACAGGCCACAACACTGCATGTGCTACAACGCTATCTAACACTTTTCGTGCCAAAGAATAACTGTCATTCTGAAAAAAAAGTATTTTGAAGAAGGAGTAAAGCCAGAGAGTTGGTTATATGAGGATGTACCTTTCTGGGCATACCTGCTTAACTTTTTTCTTGTACATGCTGATGCCCTTTTGCTTGTCTATTCCACAAGCACGTAACAGAGTTGATACCCATGGATGGAGAGAGAAAGTGTCTCTCTTCTATTTTTTCAACTTGCTATAGAAAATGTTAAATAACGTAAGGTCCAGGAAAAGTCTCTGGACACTATACCTTAATAGGATAAC
>NW_011889333.1:453853-455873 GCF_000151845.1 Pteropus vampyrus | reverse complement strand
CTCTGGTCTTGATTTGCCATAACTAGTTATACGATCTTGGGAAAATTGTTTAATCTCTCTGAGCCTGTGCTCTATGACTCTTAACATCCACTGTGTCCATCTCACAGAATACTTAAGAGGATCGAATGAGATGACGGAAGTGGGAGTGTTTTGGATACGGTAAAGTGCTGCACATTTACGGCGATTTTGCTTTGTTATCACCTGATTTACATTCACTGTGTGCATGGGAATTAAGAACAAAGAAGAAATATTTTATGTACCCTGAGGGGATGTCCATGTATCCCAAGGGAAAAAAATGAAGACTATCTCTGGCATAAGTGATCTTTAGCCTTTTTATTAGGCTTGTGGGTGAGCAGAATTGAGGTCAAGTAAACATGAGAGTAGAAGGTGCTCATTTCATTCAAATCTCTAATCAGAAACCAACAAGATTATTTTTCAAGTGGCTTAATTCACTTCTATATGTAGAATATGTTGCTTTGACAGCTAAAGAATCCTTATTTTCTATTAAGTACATTATCTCATTATCATAAATGTTTAAGAAGGTCAGACCTGTTAAATGAAAAGTTCATACTGAATTCTGGCAGTGAGCATAATCTTAATTCCCCTCCTCCCACGTTTCTTATGAAGATGGATATTAAAAAATATTTCTTTTTTATTTGTTTTCCTTAGCTAAATGGAGACTGGTGTGAACTAAAGTTTCTGGGACAGAACTGTCTTAACTGTGACTTCCTCCTTGAGCCAGCACCAGGACTGTATAAGAATTAGTAGAAAAAATGACTAAAGCCAAGAATTCGCCATTCAAAAACGTAAAAAAAGGGAGACATCAGGTGTGTCCTTTGACAACCAGGGAAGTTGTGGGGCTATCCCTGCTTCCTACGGGGCTCCCTGCCCAACACTGGGAAATCAGACGAAGACCGTGGATTACCTGTGCCTCATTCAATCTTGCAGAACTAAGTGGCACACTTCTGAAATGAAAACTGAAATTTAAAAATCTGAAGAAGATGTGTACTTTACATTTGGAAACTTTAAAAATTATATTTTTAAATCTGACTTACTTTTTTTTTAGTGTTTCCTAATATCCATATTAGTGACCTCATTTGTCCCTCATGGAACCCATAAGAGGAGGTGAAGGAGTGTTAGCATCCCTATTTTATAGATATGGCTTAGAATTCACTTACCCAAGGTCAAATAAGTACCCCAAAACCCAGCCTATGCAAGAATCCAGGTGGCTGCTAGTCTGGCTACTGGCCTCCACCGACTTTCTCTGATTTAAAGTATATGGACAACTATAGAAGCAATTTGGGATACACCAAATTCTAACCATTGTCTCAGAAATGGCAGATGGTTTGCTATTTTCTTCTTGAGTGACTATGGAAGATATTGCAAAACAACCCTGTTATTTTGCAACACAGGTATTCAGGCAGCTACTTCTGGTCGATCAGATTAGCATGCCAGAGAAAGCTTCTTGCCGTCCTTGGTGTGTTCCTCGGCAGGGCGCTCTCAGCATCACAGGCCGGATAATTTGTTGTTGTGCAAGGCTGTTTAGCTTACTGCAGCTTGTTCAGCATCAGTGTGTGAGCCTCCCTCTCCTCTACCACCACGCACACATTTCCAAATACCCTCTCTAAGAACTGCTATGTTTTACCCCCAAAAAACTGTTGGCTACCTTGAAAGAAGCAGTGGTCTGATTCTTTCAGACCACTGGGAGAAATAAAATGAGGAAGTGACGTGGGGCGTAATCATCATATACGAATCTAAATTTCTGAATTTATTATTGAAATAAAACTGTGAGACAAGAAACAAAGGGTTTTTTTTATGAATAATAATGAGAAATTTTTTTAAGTGTTAAAAATATTGTAAAAAAAAAAACAGAGTGGCAAAACTCAAAAGAAACTTTTGGAAAGGAAATGAAGATGAATAAGAGGAAGCTGAAGAAAGAAAATACTTATAGAAAAGAATAGAAATCGACAAAAAGGGCAAAATGCCAAGGCTAGGTTACTAAAAGCAGCACCTTTGCTGG
>NW_011889333.1:452693-453803 GCF_000151845.1 Pteropus vampyrus | reverse complement strand
GTGTCTCTCTTCTATTTTTTCAACTTGCTATAGAAAATGTTAAATAACGTAAGGTCCAGGAAAAGTCTCTGGACACTATACCTTAATAGGATAACCAAAGTGACACGGACTGTGATAAATGGACATAGAATAGCAGCTAGCCCTTCTTCATTTTTAAATAATGGTACTGAGATTTGTGTTTTCCACACCTGGGCGGACACCGAAATCTCCCATTATGTTTGTTAAAAACATAGACCAACCCTTGCTCTCTCCCTCTCCTACCATCTATTTCACATCCATGTCCAGTAATCTGCTTCACTGAGTCAAAGGAAGGCCCTGAAATCTGTTTTAATAGCTCTGGGAATCACTGTCTAAGATTATTTATAGTACATGTATTCATAAGATGTGAAATTCATAATTCAACAATAAGACTCTTCTTTTTTTTCTAAATTGACTTTGAAGATTATCTTATTTGAAAACCCAAGATCCAGTTTCACTTAATAGCCTGCTTTCCTGAGTTCTGATAAGGAGAGTTGGGGAAAAAGGGTTTAAAAAAATCAGTCATCATTAGCTTGTTAAGATTCACAGCAATTAAAATTTTCAAGCCGGAAAAGATACTAAAAATATACTCATATTTCATCACTTTACAGATACAGAAGCAACTCTTTCTGTGATGAGAATATTGAGATCCAGACATTGTAACTTCCCAAAACAAAACAGTTAACTAGAAAACAAATTCTTGATTCCAATTATACTTCATGGTTGCTTTATTTCTCTAGTAAAGACCCACTTGGATTGGATCTCTTTCTCGTTTTATGGCATTTAAGCTAATCAAGCCAAGTATATATATTTTAAAACATGAGCATATTAAGTATATGATCCTTTCATCAAATACCTCTTGGAATCACATTTTGAGAATTAAATGGAAGCTTACCTTTAGAGGCACCTTGACATCAAGGCCATAGAATAAAGGCAAGAGAGAAGAACAAGAATAGAAACAGAAACTGCAGAAGAAAAAGAAGAAGATTATGTAAATCTGAATTTCCATAGTGCCATTCTGGTTGTACAAAACCTCAGCTTTTCCACATGCTCAAGCCTGATCACTTCTCATATACACGCCAAGTATCTTTT